>NC_133324.1:930633805-930686305 GCF_042186555.1 Aquarana catesbeiana | reverse complement strand
GGTCATTCAGGTGATTATCTAATAGTTTCTTGAAGCTATCAATGCTCCCCGCTGAGACCACAGCCTGTGGAAGGGAATTCCACATCCTTGCCGCTCTTACAGTAAAGAACCCTCTACGTAGTTTAAGGTTAAACCTCTTTTCTTCTAATTGTAATGAGTGGCCACGAGTCTTATTAAACTCTCTTCTGCGAAAAAGTTTTATCCCTATTGTGGGGTCACCAGTATAGTATTTGTAAATTGAAATCATATCCCCTCTCAAGCGTCTCTTCTCCAGAGAGAATAAGTTCAGTGCTCGCAACCTTTCCTCATAATTAAGATCCTCCATACCCTTTATTAGCTTTGTTGCCCTTCTTTGTACTCGCTCCATTTCCAGTACGTCCCTCCTGAGGACTGGTGCCCAGAACTGGACAGCATACTCCAGGTGCGGGCGGACCAGAGTCTTGTAGAGCGGGAGAATTATCGTTTTATCTCTGCAGTTGATCCCCCTTTTAATGCATGCCAATATTCTGTTTGCTTTATTAGCAGCAGCTTGGCATTGCATGCCATTGCTGAGCCTATCATCCACTAGGACCCCCAGGTCCTTTTCCATCCTAGATTCCCCCAGAGGTTCTCCCCCCAGTGTATAGATTGCATTCATATTTTTGACACCCAAATGCATTATTTTACATTTTTCTACATTGAACCTCATTTGCCATGTAGTCGCCCACCCCATTAATTTGTTCAGATCTTTTTGCAAGATTTCCACATCCTGCGGAGAAGTTATTGCCCTGCTTAGCTTAGTATCGTCTGCAAATACAGAGATGGAACTGTTTATCCCATCCTCCAGATCGTTTATGAACAAATTAAATAGGATTGGTCCCAGCACAGAACCCTGGGGGACCCCACTACCCACCCCTGACCATTCTGAGTACTCCCCATTTATCACCACCCTCTGAACACGCCCTTGTAGCCAGTTTTCAATCCATGTACTCACCCTATGGTCCATGCCAACGCACCTTATTTTGTACAGTAAACGTTTATGGGGAACTGTGTCAAATGCTTTTGCAAAATCCAGATACACCACGTCTACGGGCCTTCCTTTATCTAGATGGCAACTCACCTCCTCATAGAAGGTTAATAGATTGGTTTGGCAAGAACGATTCTTCATGAATGCATGCTGATTACTGCTAATGATATCATTCTTATTACTAAAATCTTGTATATAGTCCCTTATGATCCCCTCCAAGAGTTTACATACTATTGATGTTAGGCTAACTGGTCTGTAATTCCCAGGGATGTTTTTTGGGCCCTTTTTAAATATTGGTGCTACATTGGCTTTTCTCCAATCAGCTGGTACCATTCCAGTCAATAGACTGTCTGTAAAAATTAGGAACAACGGTCTGGCAATCACCTGACTGAGTTCCCTAAGTACCCTCGGATGCAAGCCATCTGGTCCCGGTGTTTTATTAATGTTAAGTTTCTCAAGTCTAATTTTAATTCCGTCCTCTGTTAACCATGTAGGTGCTTCCTGTGTTGTGTCATGAGGATAAACACTGCAGTTTTGGTTACTGAAGCCCCCCGATTCACTCGTGAAGACTGAGGAGAAGAATACATTCAATACCTCTGCCATCTCCCCATCCTTTGTAACCAGATGTCCTTCCTCATTCTTTATGGGGCCAATATGGTCTGTCCTCCCTTTTTTACTGTTTACATACTTAAAGAATTTCTTGGGATTTTTTTTGCTCTCCTCCGCTATGTGTCTTTCATGTTCTATCTTAGCCATCCTAATTGCACCCTTACATTTCTTATTGCATTCTTTATAAATTCTGAATGCTGTGGATGATCCCTCAACCTTGTATTTTTTGAAGGCCTTCTCCTTTGCTTTTATATGCATTTTTACATTGGAGTTAAGCCATCCAGGATGTTTGTTCGCTCTTTTAAATTTATTACCCAATGGGATACATTGGCTAATGCCCTTATTTAATATGCTCTTAAAGCAAACCCATCTCTCCTCTGTATTCTTTGTTCCTAATATTTTATCCCAATTTATGCCTTTTAGCAAGGTTTGTAGTTTAGGGAAGTTGGCTCTTTTGAAATTCAGTGTCTTTGTGTTCCCTTCATGTCTCCTATTTGTGTGATTTATACTGAAACTAATTGACTTGTGATCACTGTTACCTAAATTGCCCCGTATTTCCACATCTGTTATCAGGTCTGTATTGTTGGTAATCAGTAGATCTAGTAATGTTTTATTTCTAGTTGGTGCGTCTACCATCTGACCCATAAAATTGTCCTGCAAGACATTAAGGAACTGGCGAGCCTTAAATGAATGCGCGGTTCCCTCCGCCCAGTCTATGTCTGGATAATTAAAATCCCCCATTATGATAACACTTCCCATCCTTGCTGCTAATCCAATTTGTGATAGGAGATCCGTCTCCACTTCCTCCCTCAGGTTAGGGGGCCTATAGCATACTCCCAGTATTATTTTCCCCTTAGCTTCATCCCTTTGGAGCTCTACCCATAAAGATTCCACCTCCTCCCTAGCCCCTTCAGTGATGTCATCTCTCACATTCACTTGTACATTATTCTTGATATATAGGCATACCCCTCCCCCTTTTTTACCCTCTCTATCCTTGCGGTATAGGGTATACCCTTGAATGTTTGCCAGCCAATCATGAGAGCTGTTGAACCAGGTCTCTGAAATTCCCACAAAATCCAAATCCTCCTTGTACAACAGTATCTCTAGTTCACCCATCTTGTCCGCCAGGCTCCTGGCATTGGTGAACATGCCACATAGTTTAGACCGGTCGCATATTGTCCTCGTATTGGGTGTTAGCCACTTCAGTACCGCCCATAGTCATATGACGTCTGCAGGAGGGATCTCCCATCCTGGGCGGGCGTCATATGACGTCCTGGGCTTCCCGGCCGTCTGAGGGGGGCGCGATATCCGCCGGGCACCCGCGATTGCCCGATAACAGAGCAGGGACGTATAAACACACAGATCCACGTCCTGTCAAGGGAGAGGAGACCGATCGTGTGTTCCGTGTACAGAGGAACACCGACCGCTCTCCTCCCCTTGTGAGTCCCCTCCCCCTACAGTTAGAATCACTCCCTAGGTAACATACTTAACCCCTTGATCGCCCCCTAGTGTTAACCCCTTCCCTATCAGTGACATGTATACAGTAATCAATGCATTTTTATAGCACTGATCGCTGTATAAATGTGAATGGTCCCAAAATAGTGTCACAAGTGTCCAATATGTCCACCGCAATATTGCAATAATGTCGGATATCGCTGACATTACTAGTAAAAAATAAAAAAAATAAAATGGCATAAATCCCCAATATTGTAGACACTATAACTTTTGCGCAAACCAATCAATATACGCTTATTGCGATATTTTTTACCAAAAATATGTAGAAGAATACATATCGGCCTAAACTGAGGAAAAAAATTGTTTTTTTTTTAAAAAATGGGATATTTATTATAGCAAAAAGTTAAAAATATTGTGGTTTTTTTTTTTCAAACTTGTCGCTCTTCTTTTGTTTATAGAGCAAAAAAAAAACAAAAAACGCAGAGATGATCAAATACCACCAAAAGAAAGCTCTATTTTTGGGGAAAAAATGATAAAAATGTCATTTGGGTACAGTGTTGCCTGACCGCGTAATTGTCATTCAAAGTGCGACAGCGCTGAAAGCTGAAAATTGGCCTGGGCAGGAAGGGGGTGAAAGTGCCCAGTATTGAAGTGGTTAGTGAAGAAATTATATATTTTTTTTTAAATTTTATTGGATATGTTTTATAGCATAAAGGAAATATTGTTTTTTTTTTTTGTTTGTTTTTTTTCAAAATTGACGCTTTTTTTGTTTATAGCGCAAAAAAACAAAAACCGCAGAGGTGATCGAATACCACCAAAAGAAAGCTCTATTTGTGGGGAAAAAAAGGACGTCAATTTTATTTGGGTACAGCGCCGCACGACCGCGCAATGGTAACGCAGCGCCGTAACGCAAAAAAATGTCCTGGTCATTAAGGGGGGGGGGGGGGGGTAAAACCTTCCAGGACTGAAGTGGTAAAATAATGAGTGCCATCATCCATATGCAGAAATAGAAATTAAATTAAACAGTGTGTGTTTAGTATCACTTTAAAAACACCATTTCTTCGGCAAGGTATTCTTGTGAAAGGATGATTTTCCGTGGCAGCTCCAGGGAAGGTAAGGAATGTGAGATGATAATTGTATTGGGTAGGAACTCTCACACCTTGGCACAGGAATTGCTTCCTAATTAGAGACAAAAATTGCCCTGGAGGAGGGAATGGACAGATCTGATCTTGCTTAGTTCCTGTGTACAGGCGATCCCCGAGTTAAAAACGACTCCTACTTGCAAACAGAAGGAGACAACAGGAAGTGAGGGGAAATCTACCCCATAGGAAGGGAAATTCTCTCCTGTAAGAGTTAAAATGGGAAAAACGTGTCTCCTCCACTGATGCTTTATCACCAATCCTTGTTTCATTAAAAACCCCAAATTTTCAAAATCCAACTGTCATTGGGACAAAAAGTGAGGTGAAATCTTCTGAAGAGGAGCACAGACAACAAAACAAATGTCACAGGGGTGATAACCCTTCCCTAGGTTTTCCAAAAAGCTTAAAAAATAGATTTTTTGGGCTGGAGCTACACTTAACCACTTCAGCCCCGGAAGATTTGACTGCTCAATGACCAGGCCATTTTTTGCGATACGGCACAGCATCGCTGTGCCGTATCGCAACTGACAATTGAGCGGTCGTGCGACGTCGTACACAAAAAAATTGACATCCTTTTTTTCCCCACAAATAGAGTTTCTTTTGGTGGTATTTGATCGCCTCTGCTGTTTTTATTTTTTGCGCTATAATCAAAAAAAGAGCGACAATTTTGAAAAAAAAAAAAAAAACACAATATTTTGTACTTTTTGCTATAATAAATATCCCCATTTTTTTTAAAAAAAAGGCTAATTTTTTCTCCGTTTAGGCCGATATGTATTCTTCTACATATTTTTGGTAATTAAAATCGCAATAAGCATATATTGATTTGTTTGCGCAAAAGTTATGGCGTCTACAAAATAGGGGATAGATTTATGGCATTTTTATTATTATTTTTTTTACTAGTAATGCCGGCGATCTGCGATTTTTATCAGGACTGCGACATTATGGCGGACAGATCCCCCCTAATCCATGCGCCTGACCCCTAATCTACATGCAAGGTGCCGGACACATGGATTCCAATGGAGTTTTGTTTTTTGCTTTTTGTTTTTTTTTTAGAAGCACATGATCAGAGCCCGAGGCTCTAATTGGCTCCAAAAAAGGGTGGGCTCAGGGTGCAGAGCACTGCGCCCTGAGCCCACCCAATTGTGTGACAATAGTGAATTAATATTCACTATTGTCTTCCCGATTCTCGATTCTCCTCCCGGCCAATCAGGAAGCAGGTCCTGAGACCCGTCACCCGATTGGCCTAGAGGAGAAGCAATCCTATTGGCCACCAAGGAGGAGGAGGGAGGAGATGCACGGCAGAAGCTGCCATGGTGCTGAGGAGGAAGAGAGGCAGGGGAAGCTGTCGGAGGAAGTGCTGCCCGTGACCTAGATGGGGTAAGTAGGGGGCTGGTGACCAACCAACTGCCCTAGGGTGCGGGTGACCCGACAAACAGGCTGTGGGTGCATTGTTTGCCTCCCCCCCAAAAAGTATACCACCAGCCGCCACTGGTGATGAGTGATTTCTTCAGGCTGGGTTCACACTATGTGCGGAGCAGCTCGCAGCAGGGGTCCGGTGCGTCCCTGTTAACCATTTCAGGTCCAAATTAGGTCCAAATTTTTGCCTGAATTCAGACCTGAAACAGAGCCAAAGACGCACAGGACTGCATTGCACTGCATTGCACTCTGTGGCCACCCAGGAGATGTGTGAGCCGGCTCCATTAAGAGTTGGGCACACTCTCCTGTCATGCGATTTGGATGCGGGGAAATACACATCCAATTCGCAATAGTGTGAACCCAGCCTCGGGATTCACCCTGACAAATCTGTTTTTTTCTATTTGCTCGGTAGGACCAAATCACCTGAGCGACGTGTACTAAAAGGGACGATTTGACCCAAAAAGAGACAAAAAGGAACATGCCCATTTTTTGGGAGTGGTGCTGGGTATTAAAAAAAAAATTAAAATTTATTTCAAAGTACAGAAAAAAAACTCATACGATTCGATTTAGGTAGCATCTTCAATATCAACAGATCAAACATGTATATACAAAGTACCACATACTGTTGCTGTCAGAGGCTTCTTACCATGAACGTCGCGATGCGCGCCCCCGCGAGCGTGCGCCGGCATGTTATCCTGCTGGACGTCATATGACACCCAGTCAGGATAACTGAACCACTTCCCGGCCATCAATCTGCTATAGGCCGGGTGGGAAGTGGTTAAAAAGACAAAGTGACAGGTTCTCTTGTAAGAAGAGCCCCCTCCTTCTAGTGATACTAACCTTCTCTATTCTCCACCGCTGCTCCATTGGAGTTATAATGCTAGTTCTAATCTAGGAGCACGAGGCGCGGGTGTCACATCTACATTTACCTTTTCCAGCGCTGGGTCTTCTCCTTTACGTGAGGCTGCTAGCTAAGGGCAGATGGATTCCAGGAAGTAAAAATGCTACATGAATCATCTTCCCATTTTTAAGCACTTGCCGACCATCTAACGTAGATGTACTGCGGCAGGTCGGCTCTATTGCGCAAAATCACGTACCCGTAGGCCATTTCGTACAAAAGCTACTAGGGGGCGTGCGCACTGCCGGAGGCGTGATGGCGCACTGATTGGACAGAGGGGGAGCCAATCAGCGGGTCCGGCGGACCCCGATGTCCGCCAGCAACGCGGGATAACTCCCGAGAGAGAGGCAGATTGGCGGTCTGCCTATGTAGACAATGCAGATCGCCTTTCTGACATGGGAGAAGATAGAGATCTTCTAAGCAGGAACACGGATCTTTGTCTTTCCCCAGGCGGACCATTCCCCACACGGTTAGCAAGCATCCCCCTAGGGACACATTTAACTCTTTGGTCGCCCCTAGATGTTAACCCCTTCCCTGTCAGTGTCATTAGTACAGTGACAGTGCATATTTTTAGCACTGATCACTGTATTGGTGTCACTGGTCCCCCAACTGGTCAATGTCGCAAAAAAATCGCTGATCGCCGCCATTACTAGTACAAATAAATAAATAAATAAAAATGCTATAAAAAATATCCAATAACTTTTATGCAAACCAATCAATATACGCTTATTGGGATTTTTTTTACTGAAAATATGTAACAGAATACATATTGGCCTAAATTTATGAAGAAATTCGATTTTTTAAATTTTTTTAATGAATGTGTTTTATAGCAGAAAGTAAAAAATACTGGTTTTTTTTTTTTTTCAAAATTGTTGCTCTTTTTTTTGTTTGTTTATAGCACAAAAAATACCGCCAAAAGAAAAGCTGAAGTGGTTAACATGGCCACGGCCAGAAATCCTAGGAGAGAGTTTTTCAAAGTGATTTCGCAACAAAATAAAGCACAGAGACATGGATGGGGGAAGTTTGCTTTGAATATTGGAAATGAATGAAATAGCGTGTTTGGTTTGTGGCGCTCGGATGTCGTGTAGTTCCGCTTTGATGTGGTAGAAAAGTCAGCGCTGTGAAAAGTTGCTGACAGGCGGGGTATGTATGACAGAAGAGATCCTGGAGGGCTCGGTTTGACGGGTAGGCGTGTCAAAATGTGCTAAATATGCTGTGCATACTATCACATTATGGCCCCGCCCACCCGGGGGACCCCCCAAAAGAAGAAAGTACAGCAGACTTAAAGGGTAACTCCACTTTGGTAGTAAAAAAAAAAAAAAGTAAATCCACCCCCTGTACAGTATGTCTGGCTGTAATCTTTTTTTTTTCTTAGAATTTGGAGGTGAAAGGGTTATATTTGTATTTTTGTGTTTTTGTGTTTCTAGTTAGTTATATGAGTGATTTCACAATATTATACACATTCTAATGCATCCCTGTGAGGGCAGGCACTTTTTATTGTTATGTTATTTCTTTGTGATTATATACAGGGAGGTTGATTTACTAAAAGGCAAATATACTGTGCACTGTAAGTGCAGTTTAACCACTTGCTTACCGGGCATGTATATCCCCTTCCTACCCAGGCCAATTTCCAGCTTTCAGTGCATTGATGGGCACTGATTAGCGGCACTGATGGGCACTAAGGCAGTGGTCCCCAACCTTTTTGGGCACTGGGGACTGGCTGCCTAATAGTGGCTGCTTGTCACTTGCCACTGTCATCTGCCACCAAATGTAGCTTGTCACTTGCCACGTCGCCTGCCAAAAGATGCAGCTTTTAACATCACCAGCCTTTAGATGTAGCTTGTCACTTGCCACGTCGCCTGCCATCAGATGCGGATTGTCACTTGCCATGTCACCTGCCACCAGGTGCAGCTTGTCATTTGCCACGTCGCCTGCCACCAGATGCAGATTGTCACTTGTCACGTCGCCTGCCACCAGATGCAGATTGTCACTTGCCACGTCATCTGCCACTAGATGCGGATTGTCACTTGCCACGTTGTCTGCCACTAGATGCGGATTGTCACTTGTCATGTCACCTGCCACCAGATGCAGATTGTCATTTGCCATGTCACCTGCTACCAGATGCTGCTTATCATTTGCCACGTCACCTGCCACCAGATGCAGATTGTCACTTGTCATGTCACCTGCCAGCAGATGCGGATTGTAACTTGTCACATCACCTGCCACCATATGCGTATTGTCACTTGCCATGTCACCTGCCACCAGATGCAGATTGTCACTTGTCACATCGCCTGCCACCAGATGCGGATTGTCACCATACCTGCCTTTAGATGCAGCTTGTCACTTGTCACGTCACCTGCCACCAGATGCGGATTGTCACTTGCCATGTCACCTGCTACCAGATGCAGCTTGTCATTTGCCACCTCGCCTGCCACCAGATGCCGATTGTCACTTGCCACGTCATCTGCCACTAGATGCAGATTGTCACTTGCCACGTCGTCTGCCACTAGATGCGGATTGTCACTTGTCACGTCACCTGCCACCATATGCGTATTGTCACTTGCCATGTCACCTGCCACCAGATGCAGCTTGTCATTTGCCACGTCTCCTGCCACCAGATGCAGATTGTCACTTGTCACGTCACCTGCCACCAGATGCGGATTGTCACTTGCCATGTCACCTGCTACCAGATGCAGCTTGTCATTTGCCATGTCGCCTGCCACCAGATGCAGATTGTCACTTGTCACATCGCCTGCCACCAGATGCGGATTGTCACAATACCTGCCTTTAGATGCAGCTTGTCACTTGTCACGTCACCTGCCACAATATGCGTATTGTCACTTGCCATGTCACCTGCCACCAGATGCAACTTGTCATTTGCCACGTCGCCTGCCACCAGATGCCGATTGTCACTTGTCACGTCGTCTGCCACTAGATGCGGATTGTCACTTGTCGCGTCATCTGCCACCAGATGTGGATTGTCACTTGCCATGTCACCTGCCACCAGATGCAGCTTGTCATTTGCCACATCGCCTACCACCAGATGCAGATTGTCACTTGTCACGTTGCCTGCCATCAGATGCGGATTGTCACTTGTCACGTCACCTGCCACCAGATGCGTATTGTCACTTGCCATGTCACCTGCCACCAGATGCAGCTTGTCATTTGCCACGTCGCCTGCCACCAGATACAGATTGTCACTTGTTACATTGCCTGCCACCAGATGGGGATTGTCACCTTACCTGCCTTTAGATGCAGCTTGTCACTTGTCACGTCGCCTGTCAACAGATGCGGATTGTCACTTGCCATGTCACCTGCCACCAGATGCAGATTGTCACTTGTCACGTCGTCTGCCACCAGATGCGGATTGTCACTTGCCACGTCATCTGCCACTAGATGTGGATTGTCACTTGCCACGTTGCCTGCCACCAGATGCAGATTCTCACTTGTCACGCCATCTGCCACCAGATGCGGATTGTCATGTCACCTGCCAACAGATGCGTATTATCACTTGTCACTTCACCTGCCACTAGATGTGGATTGTCACTTGCCACGTCGTCTGCCACCAGATGCGGATCGTCACTTGCCACATCGTCTGCCACTAGATGCAGATTGTCACTTTCCACATCGCCTGCCACCAGATGCGGATTGTCACTTGTCATGTCACCTGCCACCAGATGCGGATTGTCACTTGTCACGTCACCTGCCACCAGACGCAGCTTGTAACCTGCCATGTCACCTGCTAACAGATGTGGATTGTCATTGGCCACGTCGCCTGCCACCAGATGCAGCTTGTCATTTGCCACGTTGCCTGCCACCAGATGCAGATTGTCACTTGCCACGTCGCCTGCCACCAGATGCAGATTGTCACTTGCCACGTCGCCTGCCACCAGATGCGGATTGTCACTAGCCACGCCGTCTGCCACCAGATGCGGATTGTCACTTGCTATGTCATCTACCACTAGATGCAGATTGTCTCTTGCCACGTCGCCTACCACCAGATGCAGATTGTCACTTGCCACGTCGTCTGCCACCAGATGCGGATTGTCACATCACCTACCACCAGACGCAGCTTGTAACCTGCCACCTCATCTGCTAACAGATGTGGATTGTCATTGGCCACGTTGCCTGCCACCAGATGCAGCTTGTCATTTGCCACATAGCCTGCCACCAGATGCAGATTGTCACTTGCCACGTCGCCTGCCACCAGATGCGGATTGTCACTTGCCATGTCATCTGCCACCAGATGCGGATTGTCACTTGCCACGTCACCTGCCACCAGATGTGGATTGTCACTTGCCACGTTGTCTACCACTAGATGCAGATTGTCTCTTGCCACGTCGCCTGCCACCAGATGCAGATTGTCACATCATCTGCCACCAGATGCGGATTGTCACTTGCCACGTTGTCTACCACTAGATGCAGATTGTCTCTTGCCACATCGCCTGCCACCAGATGCGGATTGTTACTTGTCATGTCATCTGCCACCAGATGCGGATTGTCACATCGTCTGCCACTAGATGCAGATTGTCACTTGCCACGTGACCTGCCACCAGATGCGGATTGTCACTTGTCATGTCACCTGCCACCAGATGCAGCTTGTTACTTGCCATGTCACCTGCCACCAGATGTGGATTGTCATTTGCCATGTCGCCTGCCACCAGATGCAGCTTGTCATTTGCTATGTCGCCTGCCACCAGATGCAGATTGTCACTTGTCACATCACCTGCTACCAGATGCTGATTGTCACCTGCTACTTCGTCTGCCACCAGATGCGGATTGTCACTTGCCACGTCGCGTGCCACCAGATGCGGATTGTCACGTCACCTTCCACCAGATGCGGATTGTCACTTGTCATGTCACCTGCCACCAGACGCAGCTTGTCACTTGCCACGTCACCTGCCACCTTTCCACGTCGCCTGCCACCAGATGGAGATTGTCACTTGTCACGTAACCTGCCACCAGACGCAGCTTGTCACCTGCCACATCATCTGCTAACAGATGTGGATTGTCATTGGCCACGTCGCCTGCCACCAGATGCAGCTTGTCACTTGCCACATCGCCTGCCACCAGATGCGGATTGTCACTTGCCACATCGCCTGCCATCAGATGCGGATTGTCACTTGCCACATCGCCTGGCACCAGATGCAGATTGTCACGTGTCACGTCACCTGCCATCAGATGCAGATTGTCACTTGCCACGTCGCGTGCCACCAGATGCGGATTGTCACGTCACCTTCCACCAGATGCGGATTGTCACTTGTCATGTCACCTGCCACCAGACGCAGCTTATCACTTGCCACGTCACCTGCCACCTTTCCACGTCGCCTGCCACCAGATGGAGATTGTCACTTGTCACGTAACCTGCCACCAGACGCAGCTTGTCACCTGCCACATCATCTGCTAACAGATGTGGATTGTCATTGGCCACGTCGCCTGCCACCAGATGCAGCTTGTCACTTGCCACATCGCCTGCCACCAGATGCGGATTGTCACTTGCCACATCGCCTGCCATCAGATGCGGATTGTCACTTGCCACATCGCCTGGCACCAGATGCAGATTGTCACGTGTCACGTCACCTGCCATCAGATGCGGATTTTCATTTGCCACATTGCCTGCCACTAGATGCGGATTGTCACTAGCCACGCCGTCTGCCACCAGATGCGGATTGTCACTTGCTACGTCATCTACCACTAGATGCAGATTGTCTCTTGCCACGTCGCCTACCACCAGATGCAGATTGTCACTTGCCAAGTCGTCTGCCACCAGATGCGGATTGTCACATCACCTGCCACCAGATGCGGATTGTCACTTGTCACGTCACCTACCACCAGACGCAGCTTGTAACCTGCCGCCTCATCTGCTAACAGATGTGGATTGTCATTGGCCACGTTGCCTGCCACCAGATGCAGCTTGTCATTTGCCACATCGCCTGCCACCAGATGCAGATTGTCACTTGCCACGTCGCCTGCCACCAGATGCGGATTGTCACTTGCCACGTCATCTACCACTAGATGCAGATTGTCTCTTGCCACGTCGCCTACCACCAGATGCAGATTGTCACTTGCCACGTCGTCTGCCACCAGATGCGGATTGTCACATCATCTGCCACCAGATGCGGATTGTCACTTGTCACGTCACCTACCACCAGACGCAGCTTGTAACCTGCCACCTCATCTGCTAACAGATGTGGATTGTCATTGGCCACGTTGCCTGCCACCAGATGCAGCTTGTCATTTGCCACATCGCCTGCAACCAGATGCAGATTGTCACTTGCCACGTCGCCTGCCACCAGATGCGGATTGTCACTTGCCATGTCATCTGCCACCAGATGCGGATTGTCACTTGCCACGTCACCTGCCACCAGATGTGGATTGTCACTTGCCACGTCGTCTACCACTAGATTCAGATTGTCTCTTGCCACGTTGCCTGCCACCAGATGCAGATTGTCACATCATCTGCCACCAGATGCGGATTGTCACTTGCCACGTTGTCTACCACTAGATGCAGATTGTCTCCTGCCACATCGCCTGCCACCAGATGCGGATTGGATTGTCACTTGTCATGTCATCTGCCACCAGATGCGGATTGTCACATCATCTGCCACTAGATGCGGATTGTCACTTGTCATGTCACCTGCTACCAGATGCAGCTTGTTACTTGCCATGTCACCTGCCACCAGATGTGGATTGTCATTTGCCACGTCGCCTGCCACCAGATGCAGCTTGTCATTTGCTATGTCGCCTGCCACCAGATGCAGATTGTCACTTGTCATATCACCTGCCACCAGATGCTGATTGTCACCTGCTACGTCATCTGCCACCAGATGCGGATTGTCACTTGCCACGTCGCGTGCCACCAGATGCGGATTGTCACGTCACCTTCCACCAGATGCGGATTGTCACTTGTCATGTCACTGGCCACCAGACGCAGCTTGTCACTTGCCACGTCACCTGCCACCTTGCCACATCGCCTGCCACCAGATGGAGATTGTCACTTGTCACGTAACCTGCCACCAGACGCAGCTTGTCACCTGCCACATCACCTGCTAACAGATGTGGATTGTCATTGGCCACGTCGCCTGCCACCAGATGCAGCTTGTCACTTGCCACATCGCCTGCCACCAGATGCGGATTGTCACTTGCCACATCGCCTGCCATCAGATGCGGATTGTCACTTGCCACGTCACCTGGCACCAGATGCAGGTTGTCACGTGTCACGTCACCTGCCATCAGATGCGGATTTTCATTTGCCACGTTGCCTGCCACCAGATGCAAATTGTCATTTGCCACGTCGTCTGCCACTAGATGCAGATTGTCACTTGCCATGTCGCCTGCCAGCAAATGCGGTTTGTCACTATTCTGCAACAACAGTGAGAGGAGAGAAAGAGGCTTCTCTCCTCAGCTTTTCAGCACATGTGAGGGGGGGCAGTGAGAGACGATGTAATCTTTTTGCTGCCCGCGGCTGCACAGTGAGGGCGGATCTGCAGTGATGCTGGGCAGGCGGTGAGAGATGATGTCCCTCTAACAGAAGCCGGTTAACAGCTTTCTTCTTTTGTTCATGCTGACAGTGTGAGGAGAAACAAAGCCGATTACCAGCTTTTGTTTACTTCCCTGATCAGCAGTCATTGGCTGACAGCTGTTTACATGGTAAAGGGCCCGCTGTGATTGGCCTTTACCCCAATCTGTGATCAGCCGTGTCCCAGGGGGTGCACAGGAATGGGGGGACGTCCATGTACGCCCTCCCGGCAAAAGAAGCCTGCGCTATAGCCATCGTTCAGCTATAATATGGGCACCAAGTGGTTAAAGTATACAGTGCCTTGCAAAAGTATTCACCCCCTTGGCATTTTTCGTGTTTTGTTGCCTCACAAACTGGAATTAACATGGATTGTTTGAGGATTTGCATCATTTTAATTTACAGAACATGCCCACAACATGTTTTTTTTATTGTGAAGCAAACAACAAATAGGACAAAATAACAGAAAAAGTCAATGTGCATAACTATTCACCCCCCCTAAAGTCAATACTTTGTAGAGACACTTTTTGCGGCTATCACAGCTCCAAGTCGCTTTGGATAAGTCTCTATGAGCTTGCCACATCTTACCACTGGGATTTTTGCCCATTCCACCTTGAAAAACTGCTCCAGCAACTTCAAGTTGGATGGTTTGCGCTTGTGAACAGCAATCTTTCAGTCTGACCACTGATTTTCTATTGGATTGAGGTCTGGGCTTTGACTAGGCCATTCCAACACATTTACATGTTTCCCCTTAAACCACTCAAGTGTTGCTTTAGCAGTGTGTTTGGGGTCATTGTCCTGCTGGAAGGTGAACCTCTGTCCTAGCCTCAAATCACACACAGAGTGGTACAGGTTTTCCTCAAGAATATCCCAGTATTTAGCACCATCCATCTTTCCCTCAACTCTGAACAGTTTCTCAGTCCTGACTGCTGAAAAACATCCCCACAGCATGATGCTGCCACCACCATGTTTCACAGTGGGGATGGTGTTCTTTGGGTGATGTGATGTGTTGAGTTTGCACCAGACATAGCGTTTTCTTTGATGGCTAAAAAGTTCAATTTTAGTCTCATCAGACCAGATCACCTTCCTCCATAGATTTTGGGAGTCTCCCACATGCCTTTTCGCAAACTCAAGACGTGCCATTTTGTTTTTTTCTGAAAGTAATGACTTTCTTCTGGCCACTCTGCCATAAAGCCCAACTCTATGGAGCGTACGGCTTATTGTCGTCCTATGTACAGATACTCCAGTCTCTGCTGTGGAACTCTGTATCTCCTCCAGGGTTACCTTGGATCTCTGTGCTGCCTCTCTGATTAATGCCCTCCTTGCCCGGTCCGTGAGTTTTGGTGTGCGGCCGTCTCTTGGTAGGTTTGCTGTTGTGCCACGTTCTTTCCATTTGGTTATGATAGATTTGATGGTGCTCCTAGGGATCATCAAAGATCTGGATATTTTTTATAACCTAACCCTGACTTGTACTTCTCAACAACATTGTCCCTTACTTGTTTGGAGAGTTCCTTGGTCTTTATGGCAGTGTTTGGTTAGTGGTGCCTCTTGCTTAGGTGTTGCAGCCTCTGGGGCCTTTCAAAAAGGTGTGTATATGTAATGACAGATCATGTGACACTTAGATTGCACACAGGTGGACATCATTTCACTAATTATGTGACTTCTGAAGGTAATTGGTTGCACCAGAGCTATTTATGAGCTTCATAACAAAGGGGGGTGAATACATACGCACATGCCAATTATCAGTTTTTTATTTCTGAAAAATAGTTTTATGTATATATTTTTCTAATTTTACTTCACTTAGACTATTGTGTTCTGATCCATCACATATAATTCAGATTAAAAAAACATTGAACTAAAGGCTGTAATGTAACAAAATAGGTAAAAAGCCGAGGGGGTGAATACTTTTGCAAGGCACTGTAACTAAAGGCAAAACATAGTATTGGATAGAGTGGAGAGGGATTAAAACCCCTGTCAGTTTTTATTCTGGTCTGTGTCCCCTTTAGGGAGAATCACCCTCTTTATTTGTCCTGTTTACCATTAGTATAGAAAGTGAAAGTAAAAGAAAATCACAAATTTTGGGTTGTCCCCAGAAAAGTAATAGAGGGGAAAACTTCCAATGGGGACACTAATTCTAGTGACCTGGGGGGACCCAAGGAATTCCTTTTAATTTGCAGGGAGTTCCTCTCACTTCCTGTTCAGCTATGGGACAGGAAGTGAAGGGAAATCTCCCCAATGGGACACAGATAGTGAACAAAAAAAAATCTGATAGGTGGTGGTATGTGTAGAGATGATGGAGGTGGTATGTGTAGAGATGATGGCGGTGGTGTATGTAGAGATGATGGCGGTGGTATGTGTAGAGATGATGGCGGTGGTATGTGTAGAGATGATGGCTGTGGTATGTGTAGAGATGATGGCGGTGGTATGTGTAGAGATGATGGCGGTGGTATGTGTAGAGATGATGGAGGTGGTATGTGTAGAGATGATGGAGGTGGTATGTGTAGAGATGATGGTGGTGGTATGTGTAGAGATGATGGTGGTGGTATGTGTAGAGATGATGGAAGTGGTATGTGCAGAGATGATGGCGATGGTATGTGTAGAGATGATGGAGGTGGTATGTGCAGAGATGATGGAGGTGGTGTATGTAAAGATGATGGTGGTGGTATGTGTAGAGATAATGGAGGTGGTATGTGCAGAGATGATGGAGGTGGTATGTGTAGAGATGATGGCGGTGGTATGTGTAGAGATGATGGAGGTGGTATGTGCAGAGATGATGGCGGTGGTATGTGTAGAGATGATGGAGGTGGTATGTGCAGAGATGATGGAGGTGGTATGTGTAGAGATGATGGCGGTGGTATGTGTAGAGATGATGGAGGTGGTATGTGCAGAGATGATGGAGGTGGTATGTGCAGAGATGATGGCGGTGGTATGTGTAGAGATGATGGAGGTGGTATGTGCAGAGATGATGGAGGTGGTGTGTGCAGAGATGATGGCGGTGGTATGTGTAGAGATGATGGAGGTGGTATGTGTAGAGATGATGGCGGTGGTATGTGTAGAGATGATGGCGGTGGTATGTGTAGAGATGATGGAGGTGGTATGTGCAGAGATGATGGCGGTGGTATGTGTAGAGATGATGGAGGTGGTATGTGCAGAGATGATGGAGGTGGTATGTGTAGAGATGATGGCGGTGGTATGTGTAGAAATGATGGCGGTGGTATGTGTAGAGATGATGGAGGTGGTGTATGTAAAGATGATGGTGGTGGTATGTGTAGAAATGATGGAGGTGGTATGTGTAGAGATGATGGCGGTGGTGTGTGCAGAGATGATGGAGGTGGTGTATGTAAAGATGATGGTGGTGGTATGTGTAGAAATGATGGCAGTGGTATGTGTAGAAATGATGGCGGTGGTATGTGTAGAGATGATGGCGGTGGTATGTGTAGAGATGATGGCGGTGGTATGTGTAAAGATGATGGCGGTGGTGTGTGCAGAGATGATGGAGGTGGTGTATGTAAAGATGATGGTGGTGGTATGTGTAGAAATGATGGCGGTGGTATGTGTAGAGATGATGGCGGTGGTGTGTTCAGAGATGATGGAGGTGGTGTATGTAAAGATGATGGTGGTGGTGTGTGTAGAGATGATGGAGGTGGTGTATGTAAAGATGATGGTGGTGGTGTGTGTAGAGATGATGGACTGCCAGGTGTTTTTTCACCTTAATGCATAGGATGCATTAAGGTGAAAAAACACGAGGGTATAAAACCCCTTTAAATTTTCCTTGCATGTGATTGGCTATTCTTTGCAAAATAAAGTTTTACCTTATCTACTAAGCTCTTGCAGGGCACAGTATATTTGTTAGTAAATCAACCCGAATAAATAAGGAGAAAAGAAGTGCGGGGGGGGGGGGGGGGGTGTAGTAAAAGGACAGCCCCCTCCTCCAATGAGACAGAATGATAATATGTATCTATGAGTAAAATCAGTGATTATACCCCACTGTCGTTTGTAGGAATCCTCCTCTTCCTGAGACACAGGCTGAGACATGAACACTGAGCATCACATTCCCAGACAGAGGAGCGCGGGCGGGCGTGGTTTGTGCGGAGGGAGGGGGCGTGGCGAGGTGTCAGTAGTGGAGTCAGGGCCCCTCCCCCATCTTGGTTGGTGCCTTCCATCCAGAGTGCTGAATGCGGAGTGAGGAGTGTGTGGGACTACGCCTGACATGCTGCGCTGTGTGCTGATCAGGGCGAATAACCTGACCTACCTGACCAAGGGGGACAAGAACTGTGACCCGGTCACCAGGCTCTCCTTCAGAGGTAAGTACATCTCCCTGCACTGCCCATCCATGGCTGCACACTGCACGGTCTGCTGCTGGAATCTTTCTTCTTTTTGCCTCTGGATATGTCCAGGAGATTTCACATAGTTCCTGATATCTTTTATTTTTTTTATTTTTTTTTATTTTATATATATATATATATATATATATTTTTTTTTTATATATACCAATCTTTACTTCTTTACTTTCTCTTTCATTTTTTTAATTTTTATTCTATATATATATATATATATATATATATATATATATATATATATATATATATATATATATATATATATACACACACACACACACACATTATATTTATTTTATATACCATTCTATTTTATTATTAATTTTTATTTTTTATTATATATATATATATACCATTCTATCTTGTGTCATTGTCAGTTCATACAGTCCCGGCTTCCTAAGTTAGGTTATAATTCTGATTTAATGGGGGTCATAGTGACTTGTGTGGTGCTCAGCTTTACTCACACATCTTTCCACTTTTATGTGTTTTTTCAAAATTTTTTACCCCCCATCATTTTTTATACAGAATGTGTCAAATAACGCTTATATTGGAAGAATACGTGCGTTGATGCGTTTGGCAATCGGGCTCATTTATGTGTTTTTAAAAAGAAAAAAAGGAGTGTGAGTGCATATGCAAGAAAAATAAACATATTTCTGTCCGCCCCCATTGTGGTGCTTTCATGTGTGTTTAGAAAAAAAAAATATATATATATATATATACAGTCTGCTGCATTTCTTTTTTTTTTTTTTTTTGCATGTATTTGTACAAGAAAACACATAAATGCGACACAAATGCATGTAAAATCGAATGAAATAAAAATAATGTCTAAAAAAAAACACACTGCAAGTGCGTCTGGCCCAAAGCGCTGCAAATGCATGTAAGCCCCTCGTTCACATTTGAGTGACTTGTCATAGCGATTTTGACTGGTCCGATCGCGGGACAAGTCACACTCTATTGGTGGACAATCGCACTGTTCAAATCGCACTGTTCAAGCCGTGCCGATTTGAAAAAAGTCCTTCCTGTACCACTTTTTTGGCGGTTTCAGGTGCGACATCTCTGCATGAAGCCACAAAGATGTCTTCCAAGTCGCAAAACCCAAAGTCGCATTGACATGCGGCTTTGAAAATTGTGCGATTAAGTCACTCGATTTCAAAGCCGCAGACAATGTGAACGTGGGCTAAATGCGTGAGCCTTGGATAGGTTTGGGAGGCAGACAGATGTTTCTAGAGGATTTTATCCAGGCTTGTAGCAGGAAATTTTTACAACACACATGTTGGTCTGTTTACCCCACATAACACGGAGACCCCGCCCCCCACACTCCCCTCCTGTCATATGTGACTTCTGTTTCCCATCAGAGGACTTCATAGTGTAACCAGCCTGGAGCGCTACAATTCCATCACCAGATATTAGAAACATGAAATATCACACATCCGTCATACACCACCGCCATCCTCTCTACATACACCACCTCCATCATCTCTACACATACCACTGCCATCATCTCTACACATACCACCTCCATCATCTCTACACATACCACCTCCATCATCTCTACACATACCACCTCCATCATCTCTAGACACACCACCGCCATCATCTCTAGACATACCACTGCCATCATCTCTACACATACCACCTCCATCATCTCTACACATACCACCTCCATCATCTCTACACATACCACCTCCATCATCTCTAGACACACCACCTCCATCATCTCTACACATACCACCGCCATCATCTCTAGACATACCACTGCCATCATCTCTACACATACCACCTCCATCATCTCTAGACACACCACCTCCATCATCTCTACACATACCACTGCCATCATCTCTACACATACCACCTCCATCATCTCTACACATACCACCTCCATCATCTCTACACATACCACCTCCATCATCTCTAGACACACCACCGCCATCATCTCTAGACATACCACTGCCATCATCTCTACACATACCACCTCCATCATCTCTACACATACCACCACCATCATCTCTACACATACCACCTCCATCATCTCTACACATACCACCTCCATCATCTCTAGACACACCACCGCCATCATCTCTAGACATACCATTGCCATCATCTCTACACATACCACCTCCATCATCTCTACACATACCACCGCCATCATCTCTAGACATACCACTGCCATCATCTCTACACATACCACCTCCATCATCTCTACACATACCACAGCCATCATCTCTACTCTACACATACCACAGCCATCATCTCTACACATACCACCTCCATCATCTCTACACATACCACCTCCATCATCTCTACACATATCACCGCCATCATCTCTACACATACCACCTCCATCATCTCTACACATACCACCACCATCATCTCTACACATACCACCTCCATCATCTCTACACATACCACAGCCATCATCTCTACACATACCACCTCCATCATCTCTACACATACCACTGCCATCATCTCTACACATACCACCTCCATCATCTCTACACATATCACCGCCATCATCTCTACACATACCACCTCCATCATCTCTACACATACCACCACCATCATCTCTACACACACCACCGCCATCATCTCTACACATACCACCTCCATCATTTCTACACATACCACCACCATCATCTCTACACATACCACCTCCATCATCTCTACACATACCACCTCCATCATCTCTACATACACCACCTCCAGCATCTCTACACATACCACCTCCATCATCTCTACACATACCACCTCCATCATCTCTACACATACCACCTCCATCATCTCTACACATACCACCGCCATCATCTCTACACATACCACCGCCATCATCTCTACTCTACACATACCACAGCCATCATCTCTACACATACCACCTCCATCATCTCTACACATACCACCACCACCATCTCTACACATACCACCTCCATCATCTCTACACATACCACCGCCATCATCTCTACACATACCACCTCCATCATCTCTACACATACCACCACCATCATCTCTACACATACCACCTCCATCATCTCTACACATACCACCTCCATCATCTCTGCACATACCACCACCATCATCTCTACATACACCACCGCCATCATCTCTACATACACCACCGCCATCATCTCTACACATACCACCGCCATCATCTCTACACATACCACCGCCATCATCTCTACACATACCACCGCCATCATCTATACACATACCACCGCCATCATCTCTACACACACCACCTCCATCATCTTTACACATACCACCGCCATCATCTGTACACATGCCACCGCCATTATCTCTACACATACTACCTCCATCATCTCTACACATACCACCGCCATCATCTCTACACATACCACCTCCATCATCTCTACACATACCACCACCATCATCTCTACACATACCACCGCCATCATCTCTACACATACCACCTCCATCATCTCTACACATACCACAGCCATCATCTGTACACACACCACCGCGTCATCTCTACACATACCACCGCCATCATCTCTACACATACCACCTCCATCATCTGTACACATACCACCTCCATCATCTCTACACATACCACCGCCATCATCTCTACACACACCACTGCCATCATCTCTACACATACCACCACCATCATCTCTAGACATACCACCTCCATCATCTCTACACATACCACTGCCATCATCTCTACACATACCACCTCCATCATCTCTACACATACCACCGCCATCATCTCTTTACATACCACCGCCATCATCTCTACACATGCCACAGCCATCATCTCTTCACATGCCACCTCCATCTTCTCTACACATACCACCGCCATCATCTCTACACACACCACCGCCATCATCTCTACACATACCACCACCATCATCTCTAGACATACCACCTCCATCATCTCTACACATACCACTGCCATCATCTCTACACATACCACCGCCATCATCTCTACACATACCACCACCATCATCTCTACACATACCACTGCCATCATCTCTACACATACCACCTCCACCATCTCTACACATATCACTGCCATCATCTCCACACATACCACCTCCATCATCTCTACACATACCACCTCCATCATCTCTACACATACCACCGCCATCATCTCTACACATACCACCTCCATCATCTCTACACATACCACTGCCATTATCTCTACACATACCACCGCCATCATCTCTACACATACCACTGCCATCATTTCTACACATGGTGGTGGTGTGTGTAGAGATGATGGCGGTGGTATGTGTAGAGAAGATGGAGGTGGCATGTGAAGAGATGATGGCTGTGGCATGTGTAGAGATGATGGCGGTGGTATGTAAAGAGATGATGGCGGTGGTATGTGTAGAGATGATGGCGGTGGTATGTGTAGAGATGATGGAGGTGGTATGTGTAGAGATGATGGCAGTGGTATGTGTAGAGATGATGGAGGTGGTATGTCTAGAGATGATGGCGGTGGTATGTGTAGAGATGATGGCGGTGGTGTGTGTAGAGATGATGGCGGAGGTATGTGTAGAGATGATGGCGGTGGTATGTGTAGAGATGACGCGGTGGTGTGTGTACAGATGATGGCTGTGGTATGTGTAGAGAAGATGGAGGTGGTATGTGTACAGATGATGGCAGTGGTATGTGTAGAGATGATGGTGGTGGTATGTGTAGAGATGATGGAGGTGGTATGTGTAGAGATGATGGCGGTGGCATGTGCATGTGTAAGGTCTTTCATATCAGGGCCCTGCAGGAAATCAGGGTACCAAGGGATCCGCTACGCGTTTCGCTTTACAGCTTCCTCAGGAGATCCTATTGGTACTATGTAATATTGTCTTATGTGTTGCACATGGGACAATGAACTTGGAGAGAAAAAAAAAAAAAAACAATATTTATACTTATAACTCATATTGAGTGCTCATGTAAAACCTACGCAGATTGCAACCTGTACATAGCGCACCCACTGGCCCTTTGAGGACAATCGTACTGTCTACATTATGTGGTCTCTTGATGAAATTGAGTTTGACACCCCTGCTCTATACAGATGAGAGGTTGTACTATATGTTATTATACACGTGTGAAATAATGGGATATGGTTGTACCATAAATGAACAATTGCATGTTCCTGGGACTTGTATTTAGTACAGTAGTACTGTGCCGTTCTTCTATATTATAATACCACAACATACAGAGCTGACTGCAGAGTTTTGTGTTGGTGGGATAAACTCTAGTCTGAGGTCCACCAGGCCATCATCCTCATAAATGGAGCATTCCGTCATATAACTGGAAAGGAAGAGCAGGATGGAGACATGTCAGATTTTCTTCCTCCCTTTCAGGGATTAATTAAAGGGTGACACCGCATGTAATCTCTTCCTGTCAAAACCCTTCACCACAAGAGCGACTCCCTATCCTAATACTCATAAGTCTATGGGGAACTCTGAAGATGGTGATATAATGACAGATATACAACTTGATGTTTGCAAAAAGAGGAAACAAAGTTTATAAATAGTATCCTCCGTGATCCTCCATCAGTCGTATATAGGGAGACAAACTAAACAATTGCAAAACATGGAACTGTAAGGCTGCTGTCAATCAATGTGTTATCCCACCCAACATCCCAATCTCCTAGAGACCGGGTTACAATTGTTTAGTTTATGTCTTATGGAGGATACTATTGATAAACTTTGTTTCTTTTTTTTGTTTGTGTCTTTTTTTTCGTTTCTTTGGTTTTCTCTTTTGGAAAACACCAAATTGTATTTGCACTGTGATCACTGCTGACTTTCATTCAGAGTATCTTCATTTACTGTATATATATATATTTCATAGGGTGTCAAATTTTGGATCAAGTTTTTATTATGACGCTGATCTCTGCAATTATTTATTTCTTTTGCAAACAAAAAACAGACTACAGTGATACCTCGGTTTGCGAGTGACGCGGTATACGAGCGTTTTGCAAGACGAGCTATATTTTTTTTAAAATCCTGACTTGATTTGCGAACTGACCACACAAAGCACGAAAGCTGATCTGTGTTAGTGTGGTCAGTTTTCATCCTTTGGCTGGCCATTTACAGGACACTGTGCAGACACACAGCACCCCCCACCAATCACAGCCTTCCTCTGGCATACACCCACTCCCAATCACAGCCTGCCTCTGGCAGACACCCCCGCCCAATCACAGCCTGCCTCTGGCATACACCCGCTCCCAACCACAGCCTGCCTCTGACATACACCCACTCCCAATCACAGCCTGCCTCTGGCATACACCCGCTCCCAACCACAGCCTGCCTCTGACATACACCCACTCCCAATCACAGCGTCCATTTACAGGACACTGTGCAGACACACAGCACCCCCCACCAATCACCCCCCACCAATTACAGGACACTGTGCAGACACACAGCACCCCCCACCAATCACAGCCTGCCTCTGGCATACACCCGCTCCCAACCACAGCCTGCCTCTGACATACACCCACTCCCAATCACAGCCTCTGGCATACACCCGCTCCCAATCACAGCCTGCCTCTGGCATACCCCCCCATCAAAGCCTGCCTCTGGCACACTCTCCCCTCCCTGCCTAATCACAGCCTGCCTCTGGTCTGGCATACACCCACTCCCAATCACAGCCTGCCTCTAGCAGTTTCTGATATTAGGTAAAGCAGTTATGGTGCTGGCATAGATATAACTGTATTAGAAAGTATCTATAATATTGTATGTTCACAACTACTTTAAAGTTTAACTAAAGGCAAAACTTTTTTTTTTTTTAGTTTTGGATAGAGTGGAGATGGATTAGAACCCCTATCGGGTTTTTATTGTTGTCTGTGTCCCCATTAGGTAGAGTCATCTTCTTTCTCTTTGTCCTGCTTAGTGCTATCACTAAAACTCCACATTTTGGGTGGTCAACAGAACAGGAATGGAGGGTAATTCTTCCAATAGGAACTCCAGTTCTTGTGGCAACCAGGGGTTCTCTCACTTTGGAGGGATTTCCTCTCACTTCCTGTTTTGGCTATGGGACAGGAAGTGAAGGGAAATTCTCCCCAATAGCACACGGAAAAAGAAAAAACCTGACAGAGGTTATAATCCTCCCTTACTTTATCCAAGATGAAAAAATTGTTTTTCCTCTAGTTCAACTTTCAAGCCCAACTCTTGGAAACCTAAAGGTTAAATTCACCTTTAAAAACATGGTACACCCGTATTTATTGTATAACATGTTCCTTAGCAGCGTGTAAGGTGTCTGTATAGGGTGTGTATTGGATTATACAGTGTAGATAAAAGTAGGGAGTCTGTATGGGGTGTATATTGGATTATACAGTGTAGATGAGTGTAAGTTGTCTTTATGGGGTGTATATTGGATTATACAGTATAGATGTGTATAGGGTGTCTTTATGGGGTGTATATTGGATTATACAGTGTAGATGTGCGTAGGGTGTCTGTATAGAGTGTGTGTTGGATTATATAGTGTAGATGAGTGTAGGGAGTCTTTATAGGGTGTATATTGGATTATACAGTGAAGATGAGTGTAGGGTGTCTGTATGGGGAGTATATTGGAATTATACAGTGTAGATGTGTGTGGGGGTGTCTGTATAAGGCAGTGGTTCTCAACCTGGTGGTCGGGACCCCCTTGGGGGTCGAATGATGATTTGCCAGGGGTCACCGAATCCTGGGTGTTTCTGAATCCCACACCGCTCTCCCAACCTTTTTGCAGCCGCCTAGCTGGGCTATTCCTGGAGCCCACGGCCGCCCACTCAGCCTCTTCGCAGCCGCCCATTCAGTTCATGGCATGGCTGGGGGCAGAGACTAAAGGGCAGATGACTGGTGAGGAATGTGAAGTGGGAGGGGCTGGAGGAGACCCCATCTCCTGATTTTGGCATGGGTGTCACTGCTACGAGACACCACAAAGTCGGGGACACAGTGAAGCCAGAGACAGTGAGTTACACTACCTGTGATTATAGTTGCCATTAAAAGTCCCCACTACAGTTCTCAGATCAGCAAATGAGCTTGATCAAGAGCACCTAAATTGGTTGATCAGAACTCCCCGCCAGCACTGCCAGTGATCCCAACTCCCCGCCAGCACTGCCAGTGATCCCAACTCCCCGCCAGCACTGCCAGTGATCCCAACTCCCCCCCACCAAGGAGTAAGGGAAGGAATAAAAATAGAGAATACATGGAAGGGAGAGGAAAAGGGGGAGGAACAAAGAAAAGAGAGAGAAAAAAATAAGAGAAAGAACAAGAAAGACAGCTAGAGAGGGATGGGGGAAAAAAACCCGAAATTACGATGGAGAGAGCTAAAAGGGAAAGGAGAACAAAGAGAGAGCGGTACATCCTAAAATGTACCATAAGGGGTTTTAATACTGTACAAGTGGAAGGGACTCAGGGAGCGCTAAATGTCTGTGGGTTAGCGGCGTAAATTACTTGTCTTGCCTTGGGTGCTGACATCCCACGCTGCGAAAATAATTTTACTTTTAGGGGTCCCCACAACTTGGGAAATGTTATCAAGGGGTCATGCACCTGGAGCGGTTGAGAACCACTTGTATAGGGTGTCTGTATTGGATTGCACAGTGTAGATGAGTGTAGGGTGTCTGTATGGGGTGTATATTGGATTACACAGTGTAGATGTGTGTAGGGTGTCTGTATAGAGTGTGTGTTGGATTATATAGCGTAAATGAGTGTAGGGTGTCTGTATAGGGTTTTATTGGATTATACAGTGCAGATGTGTATAGGATGTCTGTATGGGGTGTATATTGGATTATACAGTGTAGATGTGTGTAAGGTGTCTTTATGTGGAGTATATTGGGTTATACAGTGTAGATGTGTGTAGGATATCTTTATTGGGTGTATAGTGGATTGTACAGTGTAGATGAGTGTAGGGTGTCTGTATGGGGAGTATATTGGATTACACAGTGTAGATGTCTGTCTGTATGAGTGTGTGTTGGATTATATAGTGTAGATGAGTGTAGGGTGTTTGTTTAGGGTGTATATTGGATTACACAGTGTAGATGAGTGTAGGGTGTCTGTATAGGGTGTATGTTGGATTATACAGTGCAGATGTGTATAGGATGCCTGTATGGGGTGTATATTGGATTATACAGTGTAGATGAGTGTAAGGTGTCTTTATGGGGTGTATATTGGATTATACAGTGTAGATATGTATAGCGTGTCTGTATAGGGTGTATATTGGATTATACAGTGTAGATGAGTGTAAGGTGTCTTTATGGGGTGTATATTGGATTATACAGTGTAGATATGTATAGCGTGTCTGTATAGGGTGTATATTGGATTATACAGTGTAGATGAGTGTAAGGTGTCTTTATGGGGTGTATATTGGATTATACAGTGTAGATGAGTGTAGGATGTCTGTATGGGGAGTATATTGGATCATACAGTATAGCTGTATATAGGGTGTCTTTATGGGGTGTATATTGGATTATACAGTGTAGATGTGTATAGGGTGTCTTTATGGGGTGTATATTGGATTATACAGTGTAGATGAGTGTAGGGTGTCTGTATGGGGAGTATATTGGAATTATACAGTGTAGATGTGTGTGGGGTGTCTGTATAGGGTGTCTGTTTTGGATTATACAGTGTAGATGAGTGTAGGGAGTCTATATGGGGTGTATATTGGATCATTTAGTGTAGATGAGTGTAGGGCGTCTGTATAGGGTGTGTGTTGGATTATACAGTGTAGATGTGTGTAGGGTGTCTGTTTAGGGTGTATATTGGATCATTTAGTGTAGATGAGTGTAGGGTGTCTGTATGGGGTGTATATTGGATTACACAGTGTAGATGAGTGTAGGGTGTCTGTATAGGGTGTATATTGGATTATTTAGTGTAGATGAGTGTAGGGTGTCTGTATGGGGTGTATATTGGATTACACAGTGTAGATGAGTGTAGGGTGTGTGTATAGGGTTTATGTTTCTTTGTGCAGTGTAGATATTGATTGTGTGCCTGTATACAGTGTGAGTTAGCTCTTGCTCAGCAGCCTGCGTTGTCCTTGACCGTTGCGGTGTCATTCTGGCTCTGCTCCCCTCTCTTGCCCATATATAGGTTTGTTAACGCTCTCCTCGTAATAATTTGTGTCCCTGAGTCTTCTATTGTTTTCCTGTTAACAGCTGATCCCTTTCCCCTTCCTCTTCCTCTCAGCCTGGCACTCAGGAAGACTTTTCAATAAAAAAGTTTCTGCTTCTGAGCTGTAATGTACACACAGACGGCGTAAATGTTCTCGGGGGGGGGGGGGGGGTGGGGGGTCCCTGGAGACCCTGTCCTGTCCAGGAACTGCAATGCAGACCGCCTATGGAGGGCAATGCCAACTGTAGTCTATAACAAGGACCCCAGCAGTGATGGCTCATGGGAGGCACTCATATACAATTCAGGGGAGAGCCAATTCAGTCTACAGTCCAAGGGTCAACAGTCCACTGCAATATCAAACCCAACAGCAAACATTTGTTATATTGCAACTTTCCAATTGTTAGATGCGATGGCTGCGTTAGTTTTCTTTTTGGGCTTTCTTTCCTTATTTTTTACCTGGTGATCTGGCCTGTACGTCTGTTGTTTTTTTTTTTTTTCAGAACAAGCTGTCCTCCAGATGTAGCAGTTACATAGTTGAGACAAACCATTTGCCACTGGCAGGGGTGCTTACAGTAATTAGCTTTTATTTATGCGTAAAACCTTTATCCCAAAAGGAAAATAACGTTTGCTGTAACCGCTTAAAAATTGTGAGCTGGAGTTTGGCTTAAATTTGTTAGTGTATTTAAATCTGTTAGTACATCTAACACTCCCCTCCCCCCAGACTGACAATGCTGCTGTCCAAAGGTTCCCCCTGTGCTCCTTCATCCATGGGGTGCTCTAATATAGGAGGTGTGTTACTGGTCAGATCACTAGCTGAAAGCAGAGGGAGAAAAGCCTAAAAAAAGAAAACTAATGCAGACAACACATCTAATAATTGGTAAGCTGCATGCAATATGTTACATTTTTGATTTGGAGTTTAATGCTGCCCTAAAGGACCAGTCCACCCAAAAATTGTATTTCAGTGTTTTTGTGGGTGGTTGCAAGTTAAACCACCGTCAGTTTCTGTTGTCTATCAGAGAATCTGTTGGTGGGGACTCTGCGCTAGGTACCAGGTCTGTAAACCTGTTGTGTCCATTATGAGGTGTTCCAACCATTCCTGCACTGAGTTCCCAGGCCTGTACCCCTGCTGTGCTCAATATGAGGGGTCTTCACCATCCCTGCCCTAAGTTCCCAAGTCTGTAATCTGCTGTGTCCATAAGGAGGGGATTCTACCATCTCTGTACTGAGTTCCCAGGTCTGCACACCTGCTGTGCCCATTATGAGGAGTTCCCCCCATCCATGTGCTGAGTTCCTGAGTCTGTACACCTGCTGTGCCCATTATCAGGGTTTCCACCATCCCTGTGCTGAGTACCCAGCTCTACACAACTGCTGTGCCCATCATGAAGTTTCCCACAATCCTCGTGCTGAAGTACCAGCTCTACACACCTGCTGTGCCCATCATTAGGGGTTCCCACCAACCTTGTGCTTAGTTGCCAGGTCTAAATACCTGCTGAGCCCATCATGATGGTTCTGACAATCCTTGTGCTGAGTTATCAGCTCTACACACCTGCTGTGCCCATCATGAAAGGTTGTTCCCACCATCCCTGTGCTGAGTACTCAGGCCTAAATACCTGCTGTGCCCATCATGAGGGATTCCCACCATCCTTGTGCTTAGTTCCCATGTCTAAATACCTGCTGAGCCCATCATGAAGGTTCCCACATCCTTGTGCTGAGTTCCAGAGTCTGTAACCTGCTGTGTCCATTATAAGGGTTCCTGCCATCTGTGCGCTGAGTTCCCAGTTTTACACACCTGCTGTGCCCATTATGAAGGTTCACACCTTTGTTGTGCTGAGTTCCCAGCTCAACACACCTGCTGTGCCCATCATGAAGGTTCCCACCATCCATCTACTGAGTTCCTAGGTCTACACACCTGCTGTGCCCATTATGAGGAGTTCTCACCATTCATGCGCTCAGTTCCTGGGTCTGTAAACCTGCTGTTCCCCTTATCAGGATTCCCTCCATTGTTGTGCTGAGTTACCAGCTCTACACACCTGCTGTGCCCATCATGAATGTTCCCACCATCCATGTACTGAGTTCCCAGCTCTACACGCCTGCTGTGCCCATCATGAATGTTCCCACCATCCATGTACTGAGTTCCCAGCTCTACACGCCTGCTTTGCCCATCATGAAGGTTCCCACCATCCCCGTGCTGAGTTCCCAGCTCTACACACCTGCTTTGCCCATCATGAAGGTTCCCACCATCCCCGTGCTGAGTTCCCAATTCTAGATACCTGCTGTGCCCATAATGAAGATTCCCACCATCCTTGTGCTGATTTCTCAGGTCTACACACCTGCTGTGCCCATTATGATCCCTGCTGTATTCTTTATTTATGTTATATTATGGAAAATAACGGTCGACAATGACAGTGGACAGGAACAGAGCTGAGATTTATGGAGTGGGGAGATCTCAATGCTGAAGTATCTAAGACATATAAGAAGACAGAGGTCGACTCTTCTCAGCAGGCACCGTTTATAACTAAAATATGCACTAGTGTGTAGTCCCACTCTGATAGATTATATCCACTCTACTAGCGCACATTCCTACGCTAACAGTAGGTAGTCCCATGCTAACAGCATTCAGTCCTAACACGATTAATGATGAAGACCCAAGCCTTGCGCCAAATGCATGCAGTGTAGAGACCCTAATGCCAGAATAACTTCATTCATAATGTGTTGGCAGTGAAAATGTTGCATATTTGGCACATGGTTTACTCCGAATACAATCTTTTTTCTTTCTATTTTCCAGGAATTTTCTTGTCTAGAAATATCTTTCCTACTTTTTTTCTTGTAAATTGTAATGTTCTGTGTTGGGGGGTGGGGGGGTGGGGGGTTGGGTGTTTTATAGAGGGCCTCTGAAGGATATGGAGTGCTTCCACGTGTACATGTAACAGTAATGGTCTGAGACTACAAATAATGCAATACATACGTTTAAGGGCAGCATATGACTTCTGGGGAAAGGGTAACCAGGTCACCCGAGAATTGGATGCATATGATCCGTAGTTGTGGATGAAGATCAGACAACAGCGACTTTGCACAGTCCAAGAACTGAAAACATCTTAACTGTTCTAATGTAAAAAGGTCGAGCTAGTAGATTTTTGAACAAAAGTTAATACGAACATTCGTATGAAAATTCTCATCAGCACATTCATTTCAAAATAGAAGGTTTAAAGCAAATGTTATTTGACATTCTTTCCAATCAAATTTGTCATGCCATCATGGCATGACAAATTTGATTGGAAAGAATGTCAAAAAACATTTGCTTTAAACCTTCTATTTTGAAATGAATGGACTTTCCTGAAAAAAAACAAAACACATTCGCAGTTATGCCACGTACACACGGCCGGTTTTGCCGTCGGAATAAACTCCGAAGGTTGCTCCGACGGAACTCCGACGGAATTCCATTCAAGCGGTCTTGCCTACACACGGTCAAACCGAAGACCGACCAAAGCCCGACCGTCAGGAACGTGGTGACGTACAGCACTTACGACGGGACTAGAAAAAGGAAGTTCAATAGCCAGTAGCCAATAGCTTCCGTCTCGTACTTGCTTCAGAGCATGCGTCGTTTTTGGTCCGCCGGAACAGCATACAGACGAGCGGTTTTCCCGATAGGAATTGGTTGCGTCGGAAATATTTAGAACATGTTCCATTTCTAGGTCCGTCAGAATTTTCGAAAATAAAAGTCCGATGAGGCCTACACACGATCGGAATAGACGATGAAAAGCTTCTGTCTGACTCTTTCTGACGGACATTCCGCTCGTGTGTACGCGGCTTTAGAATTGTGTTCGTTGGAGAAACATTTCCCTTTCTTCTCATTAGAGTTTCCCCATCCCTGCGATTGAAAATGAATGTCGATTTGACCCCACTAACATTTAGAAAATCAAACAAACATTATTAAAATGAAGATACCTGAACAAAGTTTCAGCTTTAGATTAGTGATAGTTGCCTGTTGACTGTTATGTCAGAGAAACACAGAAGATACTGCACTTGGGACCATCTGCTCCAATAGCATATATTCCACAGTCAAGAGCATGTAGTAGTCCTGTGCTGCAGGGGCGTAGATAAGGGGGGGGTCAGGGGGGTTCAACCCCCCCCCCCCCCGAGCATCCTGGCAAAATACCCAGAGAGTGACCCTGCTGCTGCGCTCCTCAGCTTCAGCAAAAGCAACAGCACAGCAGAAGCAATCAAGAGTTTCGGAGTGCTGCAGCCAGTCCCCCTTCTATTGTGCCCAATCCCCATCAGTTTAATAAGGGATCCCCCCAAAAGGCACAGCAGAAGGGAGACTAGGGCTGCAGAAGTTTTCCTGCTTCTGTGCAGAACTGAATCTGAGGTCTGGCAAGTGGAGAGGCATAAACTTTCTGTTTGTGAGAAGGAGGGCTGGGAAATCCGGCCCGGGGGGGGGGGGGGGGAATTCTTTTGGAGAGGGGGGTTAAGGAAAGATAGGTGGGTTCGCTTTTGGAGAAGGGGGGGATTTTTTGTAGAGAAGTTTACAGGGATGGTTAATGGCAGGGATTTGCTTCTCAGAGAAAGATTGAACGAAGGGAGAATTTCTTCATAATTAGGACTCTTTGCTGGGGGGGGGGGGGGGGGATTGTTGACTGAGGGAGATATTTTTGCTATGGGGGTATCAGGAACCATGAATCAGACCAAGAGAGAAGTAAAGTTAAATCACACTTGTTTAATAAAAATAATAATAAGGTAAACAGAGTAAGCATACTCAAAACAAGCCAGAGTTCAGTAACCGGATGGGGTAGTCAGCCAAGCAAATGTCAGAGAGCCCGAGATCAATGTAGTAGTACAGCAAGCAGGATCAGGAGCCAGAAGGAATGTCAGCCGAGCAAGTCTTCAACAGAAACGTGGGAGAAAGTCTCTGTGATGTTGACAAAGGCGAAGGCAGAGATCAAGTGAGCTGGATGGCTCTAAGTAGGCAGGACTGACAAGCAGAATCAACGACAGCTGGGTAACTGTGGAGAGAGATGGGAGCTGACAATTGGCCGACAGCTGAGTGGCCAGCTCAGAGAAGGAAGGGCTGAGCCCAGCCCTAACAGGGGGTCAGTTTAGAGAGGTTTAATTTTTTGGGGGAATATTTGAGGGAGGGAGATATTTTGCAGTGGGAATTTTTGCTTGAGGAGGGAAGGGGGGGGTTCTTAGGAGACCACCCCCCATGCTCACTGGAGCGCTGGGCTGTGGAAGCGGCAGTTGGCTCAGGATCTTAGCTGCTCGCTGAGAGGCTGAGCCAACTGCCGGTCCAGGGATCTGGGTGAATCCCGACTCAAATGTTGGGGTCTTTCCCCAGCCTGGACCTGCTGAGTGATGTAGCAGTCTTTATCCAGCTAAAAGCAAATCACAGACTGCCAAATGACCAAAACGGTATGCCGCCCTTTCAAAGCACATGCGTGGGTGACTTCACCTCCTGCTTCCCATGTGAATATCTCCTAAACATCACATGTTTAGGAGATATTCACTGTACCTATAGGTAAGCCTTATTATAGGCATGCCTATAGGTACAAGTTCAAAAGCTGGGTTTACTACAGTTTAATGCCGCGTACACACGATTGTTTTTCTCATCGGAAAAAGATATGACGGCTTTTCCGACGGAATTCCGCTCAAGTTTGCCTTGCATACACAGGGTCACGCAAAAGTTGGCTGAAATTACGACCGTCAAGAACGAGGTGACGTACAACACTACGACAAGCCGGGAAAATGACGTTCAATGCTTCCGAGCATGCGTCGAATTGTTTCCGATCATGCGTAGGGATTTCGCGCGTCGGAATTGCCACAGACGTGCCACAGACATTCGCATTTTCGGATAGGAACTTTTTCCAACCGAAAAATTAAGAACACGCTCTCAATTTTTTGCTGGCTGGAATTCGGCCAGCAAAAGTCCGATGGAGCATACACACGAAAAAATCTCATCGGTCTTTTGCGGGCCGAAAATCCGACCGTGTGTACGCGGCATTAGACTGAATACGAGCCAGCCTTATTGACCAGGTGCACCTGTGGTAGGCAGTGCACTATTTTATTTTTTGAAATCTCTTAAAACATTTCATAAAACTTCTTAGGATGCTGTTTTACTGCCTAACACAATACGTTGCCCCTTGCACCTGCTCAGGTTGCACAGTAGGGTTAGCTAAAATCCAGTCTTGGGTCTCATTCTCAGATGTTCCAATCTCTGCTCAATAGGGGTACAATGGATCGTCATTGATCTGTGATCTGTACGGATCAACCTCCGCAGATAGGAAAGGCCACGGCTTCGGCCTAGCTCCGGAGCAGAGGCCATCTTGGTACACCCAGCGGCCGTTTACCACGTGATCGCTCTGTCAAATGATGGAGCGATCACTTGTAACAACTCGGCGTCATGTCATGACGCCGGTTCCTCTCTCCCCCCCCCGAGAATACTCTGCAATTCACTGCCAATACTCTGCAATGCCCTGACAATAATCTGCAATACTCTGCCAATACTCTGCCATACCCTGCCATACCCTGCCAATACTCTGCCATACCCTGCCATACCCTGCCAATACTCTGCCATACCCTGCCATACCCTGCCAATACTCTGCCATACCCTGCCAATACTCTGCCAATACCCTGCCAATACCCTGCCAATATACCCACCAATACCCTGCAATACCCTGCAATACCCTGCTAATATATTATTACAGTGGGGGAGATTGTGGATATTACAGTGGGGGAGATTTTTTTTTGTTGATCCGAAAATGATCCGAACCATGACTCCTGATCCGAGGAACGATCCGAACCGTGAGTTTTTTAATCCTTTGCACTCCTACTGCTCAGCCTGTACACCTGAGTGACGGGCTGAAAACAGCCAAGGCTGTCTGCTGCTGTAAACATGTATCCGCCTGTATCTGCACATCCAGTGGTTACCTGCAGGTAGGGATACATTTTTGCCCTTGGACAAAACCTCTCTGCATCCAGGGTCGGAAACTGGTCCCTAACAGCAGGTAACCACTTGATGTGCAGATACTGTACCCCCCCACACCCCACCCCCGCCAGAACACATCTGTCAGTGCTTGCAGCCATTGGCTGAGAGTAATGATCGGCTGCTGGTTGGCTGTTGGTTTTCAAGCATGCTCATCTGACAAGAGCTGGCGGCGAGATCGGTTTCTGACAAGTACCTATACACATGGGCCGAATGTCAGTCAGTTTCTACTACACCAACGGATTTTGGGGGCTTAAGACTGGATAAATAGGCAATAGGCTCATGCCCCAAACACACAGTCACAAATGTTTTACGGGAGCTTGTTGTCGGAAATTCCGACCGTGTGTAGGCTCCATTGGACTTTTTCCATCGGAATTTCCGTCACACAAAATTTGAGATCCGGATCTCAAATTTTCCGACAACAAAATCCGTTGTCGGAAATTCCGATCGTGTGTACACAATTCCGACGCACAAAGTTCCACGCATGCTCGGAAACAAGCAGAAGAGCCGCACTGGCTATTGAACATTTTTCTCGGCTCATCGTACGTGGTGTACGTCACCGCGTTCTTGACGTTCGGAATTTCCGATAAGATTTGTGTGACCGTGTGTATGCAAGACAAGTTTGAGCCAACATCCATCGGAAAAAATCCATGGATTTTGTTGTCGGAAAATCCTATCGTGTGTACGGGGCATAACTGTGCAACCTGAGCAGGTCTTTGTGAAGTTGGCTCAGTTTCTTTTATTTAAAATAAAATATTTACCAGGTACACGCTGCATTTGTTACACAATGAAAATATGCAGTAAGTACCAATTATAATTCTTTTTTAAAATACTATATAAATGTTAAAGGAACAAAATCAGTTAAAAATTTAGCTCAGGAAGGACATAGCTGGTGTATATTTAAAAACCTTAGGATGTCAGCTACATAAACACTGTAAGGCTGGTTTCCACTAGTTTTGCACTCTGAAGAGGATCCGTGTTCAGATTGTTCTTCAAAGAGCATTTGGCAGACATATTTCACATATTTTAATCCCTTAAACCCTGCACTACTGCACCACAACCGCATTCAGTTGAATGGAGATCATTTTTTGCTGTGCTGCATAGCAAATCCTCATGACCTAAATTATGCTTTTGAGTTTGAAAGACCTGAACCCCCCCCTAGGAAAAAAAAATTATCTACGGCCCTGCTGTGCTGATAGTATGAAGTCCCATGCCAATAGTATATAATCCTATGCCAATAGTATGTAATCCAATGCTGATAGTATGTAGCTCCATGCTACTACCATACAGTCTCAGACCAAAAGTATTAATCCCATTCTGATGGTATATAGTCCCTGCACTACTAGCATGCAGTCCTAAGCCCATATGTGGTTCCAAGGTGGTATGTAGTCCCATGCTACCAGCATTCAGTCCCACATCGATTGTATGTAGTCCCATGCTACCAGCATTCAGCCCCACATTGATAGTATGTAGTCCCATGCTACCAGCATTCGGTCCCACATTGATAGTATGTAGTCCCATGCTACCAGCATTCAGCCCCACATCGATAGTATGTAGTCCCATGCTACCAGCATTCAGTCCCACATTGATAGTATGTAGTCCCATGCTACCAGCATTCAGCCCCACATTGATAGTATGTAGTCCCATGCTACCAGCATTCAGCCCCACATTGATAGTATGTAGTCCCATGCTACCAGCATTCAGCCCCACATTGATAGTATGTAGTCCCATGCTACCAGCATTCAGCCCCACATCGACAGTATGTAGTCCCATGCTACCAGCATTCAGCCCCACATCGATAGTATGTAGTCCCATGCTACCAGCATTCAGTCCCACATTGATAGTATGTAGTCCCATGCTACCAACATTCAGTCCCACATTGATAGTATGTAGTCCTATGCTACCAACATTCAGTCCCACATTGATAGTATGTAGTCCCCTGCTACCAGCATTCAGTCCCACATCGATAGTATGTAGTCCCATGCTACCAGCATTCAGTCCCACATCGATAGTATGTAGTCCCCTGCTACCAGCATTCAGTCCCACATCGATAGTATGTAGTCCCATGCTACCAGCATTCAGTCCCACATTGACAGTATGTAGTCCCATGCTACCAGCATTCAGTCCCACATTGACAGTATGTAGTCCCATGCTACCAGCATTCAGCCCCACATCGATAGTATGTAGTCCCATGCTACCAGCATTCAGTCCCACATTGATAGTATGTAGTCCCATGCTACCAGCATTCAGTCCCACATCGATTGTATGTAGTCCCATGCTACCAGCATTCAGCCCCACATTGATAGTATGTAGTCCCATGCTACCAGCATTCAGTCCCACATCGATTGTATGTAGTCCCATGCTACCAGCATTCAGACCCACATTGATAGTATGTAGTCCCATGCTACCAGCATTCGGTCCCACATTGATAGTATGTAGTCCCATGCTACCAGCATTCAGCCCCACATCGATAGTATGTAGTCCCATGCTACCAGCATTCAGTCCCACATTGATAGTATGTAGTCCCATGCTACCAACATTCAGTCCCACATCGATTGTATGTAGTCCCATGCTACCAGCATTCAGACCCACATTGATAGTATGTAGTCCCATGCTACCAGCATTCAGTCCCACATTGACAGTATGTAGTCCCATGCTACCAGCATTCAGCCCCACATCGATAGTATGTAGTTCCATGCTACCAGCATTCAGCCCCACATTGATAGTATGTAGTCCCATGCTACTAGCATTTAGTCTCATGCCAGTAGTATGTAGTTCCACTCCAATAGTATGTAGTCCCATGCCAATAGTATGTAGTCCCACATTGATAGTATGTAGTCTCATGCCGATAGTATGTAGCCCTATACTACTAGAGTTCAGTCCCTGGCTAATACTGTGTTGTTCCACATCGATAATACATAGTCCCACGCTACTAGCGTTCAGTCCCATGCCAATAGTATGAAGTTCCTTGCTGATAGTATGTAGTCCCATTCCAGCAGTAAGTAGTCCCATGCTAATTGTATGTAGCCCCAAACTGATAATTTGTAGTTCCATGCCGATAGTATATAGTCCCATGATGATAGTATGTAGTCTCATGCCAATAGTATGTAGTCCCACACTACTAGAATTCAGTCCCACGCCCACATTATTTAGTTCAGCGCTACTATCCATGCAGTCCCATGCTAATAGTATGTAGCCCCACACTGATAGTATGTAGTCCCACGCCAACAGTATGTAGTCCCACACCAACAGTATGTAGCCCCATGCTGATAGTACATAGTCTTATGCTGATAGTATGTAGTCTCATGCTGATAGTATGTTGTCCCACGCTAGTAGTATTCAGTCCCACACCCATAGTATGTAGTTCAATGCTACTACCATGCAGTCCCATGCCCATAGTATGACGTCCTGTGCCGATAGTATGTAGTCCTGCCCTACTATAATGCATTCTCATGCAGATAGTATGTAAACCCACATGACTAGCATGCAGTCCCACTTGACGGGTTATAACTCTCTTTTACTCAAAACTTTTTCCTTTATTTCTACTTAAATCTCACCCTTTATGTAATTAGAGCTGAAGTTTAATCTGCTGATATTTTGTCATCCCTGGTCTCTCTCTCCTTCCTCGTCAACATGACTAGTATATGTTTTCATTTTAATAAGTAATCTTTCCATTTTTATTACATACCTTATCAATGATAATTATCATAGACCCAGTTCTCTTTGCATCCCTATGCAATGCAGGAAGATCGTGGCTGGTGGGGGGTTGTGGGGAGAAAGGCACCTGGATGTAGAGCTGCACTATTCTGAGAAAAATGAGAATCACAATCTTTTTGCTTAGAATAAAGATCATGATTCTGTCATGATTCTCGCGGCGTAACATCATCTTTCACATTATACAAAAAAATTGGGCGAGCTTTACTGTTTAGTTTTTTTTTTTTTTAATTCATTAAAGTGTATTTTCTTCCAAAAAAATTGCATTTGAGAGACCGCTGCGCAAATACAGTGTGACATAAAATATTTCAACAACCACCATTTTATTCTCTAGGGTCTCTGCTAAAAATATATATATAATGTTTGGGGGTTCTAAGTACCGTATTCGTCAGCATATAACATACACTTTTTTCCCCTGAAAATAGGGGGAAAATCGCGGGTGTGTGTTATACGCCGATAACGTACCTCGGAGAGGAAGGAGGGGAATGAGTGCCACCGGAAATCAATGAGCCATCATCTCCTCTCCACTCGGCTCGCACGTCACACGCACAGTCCCGCCTCCGCCCCCAGCATTGGACCAGTGTTCTGTCTATCACAGGAGCTGGTCCAATGCCGATGGCGGAGGCGGGACTGTGTATGTGACTGCCGACTGAGAGCTGAGGAAACAGATGACAGATTCCCAGAGAATCCTCCAGTCCGTAGTCGTCATTCCCATCGCAAGTGTATTCCCGCCCTTCCCTGCTAGACCACACCCAAGGCCGTACCCTTGACATGCCTCTCTCCGCAGCCCTCTCCCGATCTCGCCCCTCCTAAATCATCTGTGAAGCTCCGCCCCGAACGCGTGTTTTTCGGACCGTCCGGCAACTCTGCTGTATCCGCTCCTGAGGCATTCTGGGATGTGCACGACTTTTCTTTAGTCTCCAAAAAAAAAGAAACCGGGAAGTAGAATGAGCCTCCTGTATGGCATAGTAGTAGTTCACAGAGCAGCGAGCGATTATTCCTAAAATTTACAGCCGTCCATATAAAGTAGAATACACCCAAAAAGTAACACCTACCTCTCTGCACACATCTGTATTCACTAAACCCCACAGAAGTGGATACTTCCTGCCAGCAGACCTCTTGCACAATAACATGGTGGTGGTGGCAATTTTTTTATTTGAACAGCTAATCAAACATATATTTCAGGAGAATATACACTAAAATGATTTTTTTTAGTAAAATATAAAAGACGGGTGTGCATTGAGTAAAAAGATACCAAACATGCCAATCTGTAAAATTGCGCATGCCCATGAAATCGCGAAAAACGCAGCGCCCAAAATTGTCCATAGGAGACACTAAACGCCTTTACAGGTTACTAGTTAAGAGTTAAGTGTGAACTATGGCCCTAGAATTATTGCTCGCCTTCCAACGATCGCGAAGATACCCCGCATCATACCTGGCACAATTGATGGTACATACACATGCTCGACTTCGGCTGCACTTTTTTATTGGGTGCTTTACATTTGTATTTATAATAATTTTTTTACACTTTTTTTTATTTTATGATTTTATTAACTTTATTGCTATCACAAGGGGGCTAAGAGGCCTCCTATGTGATAGCATGGGCAGGTCCTCTTTATTGAGGCAATGGGGGTTTCATTGTTTCCTCAAAGTCTCCCCTGCCCTCCAATGCGATTCCAGCAAAGATCATGTTTGAATAGCTGCGTCCTCGAGAAATGCCAGCTGTGACCCCAGAAGTGATTTAATACACACCGCTCCCGGGGGTCACTAGTCGCAAGAGGGATTGAGGAATGATTGCATAATAGAGATGGTGAGCTGCATTGATGGGGGAGATGGGCACAGAACAGGCTGCAGATGGGCACAGAACAGGCTGCAGATGGGCACAGAACAGGCTGCACTGAAGCTGCAGATGGGCACAGATCAGGCTGCACTGAAGCTGCAGATGGGCACAGAACAGGCTGCACTGAAGCTGCAGATGGGCACAGAACAGGCTGCACTAAAGCTGCAGATGGGCACAGATCAGGCTGCACTGAAGCTGCAGATGGGCACAGAACAGGCTGCACTGAAGCTGCAGATGGGCACAGAACAGGCTGCACTAAAGCTGCAGATGGGCACAGATCAGGCTGCACTGAAGCTGCAGATGGGCACAGAACAGGCTGCACTGAAGCTGCAGATGGGCACAGAACAGGCTGCACTGAAGCTGCAGATGGGCACAGAACAGGCTGCACTAAAGCTGCAGATGGGCACAGATCAGGCTGCACTGAAGCTGCAGATGGGCACAGAACAGGCTGCACTGAAGCTGCAGATGGGCACAGATCAGGCTGCACTGAAGCTGCAGATGGGCACAGAACAGGCTGCACTGAAGCTGCAGATGGGCACAGAACAGGCTGCACTGAAGCTGCAGATGGGCACAGATCAGGCTGCACTGAAGCTGTAGATGGGCACAGATCAGGCTGCACTGAAGCTGCAGATGGGCACAGAACAGGCTGCACTGAAGCTGCAGATGGGCACAGAACAGGCTGCACTGAAGCTGTAGATGGGCACAGATCAGGCTGCACTGAAGCTGCAGATGGGCACAGAACAGGCTGCACTGAAGCTGCAGATGGGCACAGAACAGGCTGCACTGAAGCTGCAGATGGGCACAGATCAGGCTGCACTGAAGCTGTAGATGGGCACAGAACAGGCTGCACTGAAGCTGCAGATGGGCACAGATCAGGCTGCACTGAAGCTGTAGATGGGCACAGATCAGGCTGCACTGAAGCTGTAGATGGGCACAGATCAGGCTGCACTGAAGCTGTAGATGGGCACAGATCAGGCTGCACTGAAGCTGTAGATGGGCACAGATCAGGCTGCACTGAAGCTGTAGATGGGCACAGATCAGGCTGCATTGATTCTCACTGACCATTATTTTGCTTCAAAGTGGTTTATTTAAAAAAAAAGGTTTTCCCTGAAACTTCCCTCTTAAATTGGGGTGCGCGTTATACGCCAATAAATACGGTATTTAAAGTAGCAAAAAAATTATAATTTTAACTAGAAACCAACAAGTGTCAGAAAAAGGTTTAGTCTTTAAAGCGAAGGTACAGCTGAAAAATAAAAGCATTTTTTTTTTTAAAGTCAGCAGCTACAAACACTGTAGCTGCTGACTTTTAATAAGCACACTTACCTGTCCAGGGAGCCTGCGATGTCGGCACCCGAGACCGAACCGCCCCTCGATCCTCGGGTGCTGCCGCCGTCATTCTCAGTGAGGGAATCAGGAAGTGAAGCATTGCGGCTTCACTTCCCGGTTCCCTACTGCGCATGCGCGAGTTGCGCTGCGCGTTTTCAATGGTCCCCGCTATCTCCTGGGACCTGTGACTTTCCCAGGAGACAGACGGGGAGTGCGGGAGAGAGCGTGACTCCTGCGGGAGTCTATTCCCGGAAGTGGGTGCAGATACCTGTATTATACAGGTATCTGCACCCCCCCTCCACCCTGAAAGGTGCCAATTGTGACACCGGAGTAATCCAGTGAGCGGAAGTTCCACTTTTGGGTGGAACCCCGCTTTAAGTGGTTAAACTGCCCTCATTTACAGACTGAAGTTAATTCCTTTGATCTAATGAACAAAACAATGTTTATAGTTAGCTCAGTGGTTGAGGAATGTTGTGAAACTTGGCAGACTGCCTGTTTTTTTTGGGGGGGGGGGGTTTCAACAGCTGTCGGCTTGAGCAGAGAACTCTGCATAGAATCAGAAAAATGCTTTGTTAAGATCGCAAGGGGGGAAAGAATCGCAATCTCAATTCTTAACAATCGCGCAGCTCTAACCGGATGCTGTACAAAACCTAAAAGACATAAAGTGCAGAACCAAGTCATCACCCAAATAAAACAATTAACAAAAACACTGGGAATTAAGGCTGTTATGGGTAAAAAAGGCCCGAGGACAAAAAAAAAAATAAAAAACTGTAACTCTTGCAGTGCAGGAAGAGCCTTATAAAGTGTATTTGATCGCATTGGAATTTCTTTCCAGTCTGCCATTTTGATTTGACCCGAACTCTGCATGTGATTGAGAGATTCCTCCTATATTGTAGTAGTTGTATGTTACGAACGTTGCAGGTAATCCTGGGAATCCTCAGACTCTGATTCCCTAATGACTTCATTTACCTAATAGGCAGCTCTGTGGTTAAAATGAATCTTTCTAAATCCGTCCTAAATAAAGAATGAGAAAATGTACTGAATGTGAATATTTAAAAGATATTTGCAGTTACTCTAATGTATGTTGTCTTTTATTTTCTAGGTGTTAAGAAGAGAACCAAAGTCTTAAAAAATAATTCGAACCCCATCTGGAATGAGGTGAGTCCAGCGCTGGCTGCTATTCTGAGCCAAGTCCCATTTCCATATGATTTGTCTAAATACATTATCTGTTAATGGCTTCCCGCCAACTAAATAAACACCAAGCCGCATATCACTTCTTCATACATCCCATTTAAAGGCTTAGTCCATCTTTTGCAAAAAAGATAAAAAAAAAAAAAAAAAAAAAAAAAAAAAAAAGCTAAACAATCATCCTATGATCAACGTAGCTTTACTACTTTTTTTGCATTGAAGGCTGCAGAGCATGGCTCCTGCGATCATTGCGTTCCCCGTGTGCAATTCTTAGGCTCTGTCAGTTCCCACCCCCCCACCCCCCAAGGGTCTGTACAGAGTTACAGGGGTTTTAACCATTTGCCGACCAGGCTTTTTCTGCCAATTTTTTTTTATTAGTATTTTTTGCTAGGAAATTACTTAGAACCCCCAAACATTATACATTTTTTTTTTTTTTTTTAGCAGAGACCCTAGAGCAGGGGTCTCAAACTGGCGGCCCTCGAGCTGTTGCAAAACTTACAAGTCCCATGAGGCATTGCAAGGCTGACAGTTACAAGCATGACTCCCGCAGGCAGAGGCATGATGGGACTTGTAGTTTTGCAACAGCTGGAGGGCTGCCAGTTTGAGCCCCCCTGCCCTAGAGAATAAAATGAGGATCGTTGCATTTTTTTATGTCACAGGGTATTTGCACAGCGGTTTTGCAAAAATACACTTTAATTAATTAAAAAAAAAAAACTAAACACAATAACACATTAATTAATCCAATTTTTTTTTTGTAAAATGTGAAAGATGAGTGAATAGATACCTATCATGTCATGCTTTAAAATTGCAGGCGCTCGTTAAATGTCAACAAACTACAATACTTAAAAATCTCCACAGGCAATGCTTTAAATGCCTTTACAGGTAACTTGTTTAGAGTTAGTACTATAATTATTGCTCTAACGTTCGCGGTGATGTGTGGTTCGCATACCATTTACATAGGCGCGTGCGACTTATGTATGCGTTCGCTTCTGCGTGCAAACACGGAGGGATAGAGGGCACTTTCAAATTTTTTTTTTGATTATTTTTATTTATTTTACTTTTTTTTTATGCTGTTCCTTTAATTTTTTTTTTGATTACTTTTGTTCCTATTACAAGGAATGTAAACATCCCTTGTAAGAAATAAGGATGACAGGTTCTCTTTATGGAGAGATCTGGGGTCAAAAAGACCCTAAATCTCTTCTTTACCTTTAAAATCAAAAGATCGAAAAAAAAATATTTTTTTTGATCTTTCACTTTAAAACAAAAAAAAAATATTTCTCTTCAGCCTGGACTGAAAGTGACATCATGACATTGCTCTGGTCCTCCAAGGCCATAGAGTTGACCAAAGAGTGCTAACTTGCTGATCACCTATGGGAACAGCCAGCCGCACCATTGGATCATTTCTTGGGCAAACCGGTAAGCCCAAAAAACACCGGCGAGGGGCCTCCCACCACTTTGGAAACCGTTCCAGGGGCTCATGAGCTGCTCAGACCGGTTTCATGAGTAAGCCATCTGCGTGTAGAAAAAAACGGTACTGGGTTTCCTCGTAACCCACCTGCAAACCGCAACGTATATGTATGTATTGCGGTCGGCAAGTGATTAATGTATGGCCTATGGAAAAATTTAAGGTTAATTATAAGGCTTGACATGTTGGATGTCTATTGATTTGCGCAGCCTCATATTATTTTTATTTTACCCAAAAAATTGGGTAATATATTGTGTTTCTGTGCCCTAAAATTTACTTTAGTGTATTTTTACTGAAATGCAGTGGCAGCTGGTGGATTCTCCTTTTTTTTGGGGGGGGGGCAGCACTGACAGCACCCGTAGGAGGTCCGGCACTTACCCGCTCGTGTGGCATGGCTGTGGTTCCCTCTCCTGGAGTGCAGGCAGCGACGGATCCGGTCTCCGCTCCTCAAGCTTCCTCTTCCGCCAAAGCACTAGGCATCCAATAGGATCACCTGACGCTTTGGCCAATGGGGAAACAGATTTCACGACTTGCCTCCTGATTGGCGGGAAGGAACTTTAGTGTGAAAATAGCAAAAATGAATTCGCTATTGTCACACAACTGAGTGGGCTCGGAGCAGAATGCTCTGCGCTCCTAGGCCACCCTTTTTTTGAATACAGAAGAAGAGGTCCCGGGATCAAATAGTGGCTACTTCGGCAACAAAAAGTCTACACCTGGGTATGTTTCTATAAAATTACAAAATTTATTAAACCCATATTGGGAGCGTGCTACAAAAATGAATTAAAATGCACCTATAATTGATGAAACAGCTTCACACTTCAAGCTTCCCAAGGTTCTCTCAAAGGGAGGTACCCCAAGGAAAAAAAATTGATAAACACATTCAGAAAAAGAAAAGAAAAACACACATAAACAAAACATACAAAAACATGATCAACAACCACAACACAGAAGGTCCGGACACCAACCTACCATCCACAGTGAAATTGATATGCGATTAACTCGCATTGATGCGACAAGACATGTAAAAAAGGAAAAAGGTAATGATCCCAAATTCAATTGCCCGCCTCTGTCTCTAATCAGGTGCTTCAAAAAAGCACCCACCCCCCGCATTGGAATCCAGGGTCTGGCAGCTCTGATATGTAGATCAGGGGGCCGGACTCATGTATAGGGGAGACAGCGCCCGTGCGCCCTCTATGGACGGGCTGCTGAAATGTTGTGCTTGGTAAACCATTTTCAAAAAATAGCACTACCACTGTTTTATTCCCCAAGGCCTCTTCTTTCAGAAATGAAATGAGGTTTGGGCGCGGTAACTAATCTTCAGGCCTAAGATGCAAAATCGGCTCTGGCAGCGAAAAGGGTTAATATAAAGGCACTTTGCTAGCCCCGGTTCACATATTGGCCAGATATTCTTTCTGTCTAGCCAGGTTAGCTAGTGGTGGCTCCAATGATGTCCAGGGATGCCTTAAGGGTTTGCATAGCCTTGGTGTACTTTCAGTTTCTCAGACCTCCAAACCTTCCTAGTCCCAGATAATGGTAATGAATAATTTATCAGAGTCAACAGGAGAAGCTATAAAAGGCCCCGTATGTATGGAAGCAACCTGACTTCTTGTAAAGAACACTGGGGATCCATTACATGATACTCCCAAGGCTTTTAAAGAGCAGAATCATCCATGGTGGATATTAACCTCCTTATCACTCCTATAGTAAAGTTAAGTCATGAGAAAACCTCTATAGTGCAGCGGTTCCTGAACTTTTTGTCTTCAGGGACCAGTTTTATGGCAACCAGTCAACCGTCAACCGGGGGGGTTGTCGTACTGGGGGAAGATGGTGGTTGTGGTTCACGGGTCGAGGGATGGGATGTTCACAAAGTCTGTCCACCCCCAGCTGTTGTGAAGGGGGTGGACAGACTTTGTGAACATCCCATCCCTCGACCCGTGAACCACAACCACCATCTTCCCCCAGTACGGCAACCCCCCCCCCCCCGGTTGACTGGTTGCCATAAAACCACAACCCCCTTTTGCAGTACAGTCCCCCCTTTATATCAGTATCCACAATCCTCCTTTACATCACAGTTCCCCCTTTAAAGCAGTCCCACAGTGTCCTCAGTTCCCGTTCACATCACAGCCCCCCTTTACATTACAGTGCCCCTTTACAATGCAGTCCCTTTACATTAATGTAAATTAATTTGTTGAATAAGACCAATAAATAAAGTCAATAAAAATATGCACATCTGACCTAAAAGAGGGACTGTTGGGTTCAGGTCAGAAGCTATGTTTGGAAGCTATGATGACAATTCTATCATCTCTGGTTTTCTGCAGGGCTTTGAGTGGGACTTAAAAGGTGTTCCTTTGGATACAAATGCTGAACTCCATGCTGTCGTCAAAGACCATGAGACGATGGGGAGAAACCGGTAAAGTATTTATTTATTATTAGGTTTTGATGTAAATTTTTGGTCGGATTATACACAGGTATATTTTATATCTGACATATAGGTATGGCAATTTTTACATAGGTCCAGCGTGGACCAGGTTAAGTTCCATACCTGAGGGATCTTCTTGGAAGCTGGAAATCACTGTAGTAGGCACCATTTCTCCAGTGATTTCCACTAGCTTCTGGGTCCTGTGCCATGCGGCTGTCCTGTAGCTCAGCACTGGCACCATTTAGAGAACACTTTGGGGGTTTATTTACTAAAACTGGAGAGTGAAGAATCTGGTGCAGCTGTTCATGGCAGCCAATCAGCTTCTAACGTCAGCTTGTTCAGCTAAGCTTTGAAAATAAAACCTGGAAGCTGATTGGTTTCTATGCACCAGATTTTGCACTCTTCAATTTTAGTAAATGAACCCCTTTGCATCTTCCCAGTGAATGCAGAGCATTCTCTGATTCCATATACTGTAATTGTGCAATATACAGTTGTGCTCATAAGTTTACATACTCTGGCAGAATTTATGATTTCTTGGCCATTTTTCAGAGAATATGAATGATAACACAAAAACCTTTCTTCATGGTTAGTGTTTGGCTGAAGCCATTTATTATCAATCAACTATGTTTACTCTTAAATCATAATGGCAACAGAAACTACCCAAATGACCCTGATTAAAAGTTTACATACCCTGGTGATTTTGGCCTGATAACATGTACACAAATTGACACAAAGGGGTTTGAATGGCTATTAAAGGTAACCATCCTCACCTGTGATCTGTTTGCTTGTAATTAGTGTGTGTGTATAAAAGGTCAATGAGTTTCTGGACTCCTGACAGGCCCTTGCATCTTTCATCCAGTGCTGCACTGATGTTTCTGGATTCTGAGTCATGGGGAAAGCAAAAGAATTGTCAAAGGAACTGCGGGAAAAGGTGGTTGAACTGTATAAAACAGGAAAGGGATATCCAAGGAATTGATAAAGCCAAACAGCAGTTTTCAAACTCTAATCAAGAAGTGGAAAATGAGGGGTTCTGTTGAAACTAAACCACGGTCAGGTAGACCAACTAAAATTTCAGCCACAGCTGCCAGGAAAATTGATTTGGGATGCAAAGAAAAACCCACAAATAACTTCAGATGAAATACAGGACTCTGAAAACATGTGGTGTGTCTGTTTCAAGATGCACAATAAGGAGGTACTTGAAGAAAGATGGGCTGCATGGTCGAGTCGCCAGAAGAAAGCCATTATCATGCAAATGCCACAAAGTATCCCGCTTACAATACACCAAACAGCACAGAGACAAGCCCCAAGTCTTCTGGCACAAAGTCATTTGGAGTGATGAGACCAAAATTGAGCATTTTGGCCACAACCATAAACGCTACATTTGGAGAGGAATCAACAAGGCCTATAATGAAAGGTATGGAGGAGGATCGCTGACGTTTTGGGGATGTGTGAGCTACAAAGGCACAGAAAATTGATGGCAAGATGAATGCAGTATGTTATCAAGAAATACTGGAGGAACATTTGCATTCATCAGCCAGTAAGCTGCACATGGGACATACTTGGAAATTCCAACATGACAATGATCCAAAACACAAGGCCAAGTCGACCTCTCATTGACTACAGCAGAATAAAGTGAAGGTTCTGGAGTGGCCATCTCAGTCTCCTGACTTCAATATCATTGAGCCAGTCTGGGGAGATCTCAAACGGTGCAGTTCATGCAAGACAGCCCAAGAATTTACAGGAATTGGAGGCTTTTTGCCAAGAGGATCGGACAGCTTTACATCTGAGAAGATAAAGAGCCTCATCCACAAATACCACAAAAGACTTCAAGTTGCCATTGATGTTCAAGGGGGCAAGACACGGTATTAATAACTGGGGTATGTAAACTTTTGATCAGGGTCATTTGGGTAGTTTCTGCTGTGATTATGATTTAAAAAGAGTAAACACAGTTGATTGATAATAAATGGCTTCAGCCAAGCACTAACCATGAGTGAAAGAAAAGTTTGTGTTCTTCATATTCTCTGAAAAATGGCCAAGAAATCATAAATTCTGCCAGGGTATGTAAACTTATGAGCACAACTGAAGATGGTTTCAGTGAAATAATTGTCTGAGCTATCAGAGACTTTACTTGGAAGGTTTTGGCTTATAAATAACTGTTTTAATGGAAAACAAAGGATCATTCTCAGCAGAAAATTCCTTCAAACTCCACTAAATTAGATTTTTTTTTTGTGCTGATCATTTTTTAAGCATAATTGAATCTATGATTAATTGTTTATTGTTACGTTATTACTTTACGTTGTTACGTTACTTTACGCTATATTACCCCTACACTCCTCCGTTCTACCAAAGGGAATCCCTGGGCGCAAGTGACATGCAACTTCTCGCATGTAAAGCCACGTTGCATTGGTCCTTCTGCGCTGAGTTGTTGGCTGATGCAACATGTGCTAGAAAGGGTCAACACCTTGGTATATGTTCTGAGGAAGACTCCAGTTTTACATTTTGCCCAGAGGGATAATGGTTTAGAAACGCCTACCACGTTCTGTTGCGAGTCTCAAAAACAATGGAAAAAAACAATATAAAAGTTGATGTACCTCCCCCCGACGTTATGTATGGGCCCAATAGTCCGCTGAGTAATGATCCTTCCATGAAATTGTCTCTTTCTTAGGAAGCCGGCCAGCCACTGTCTACTTCCTCTGTCCTATTTTTATCTCTGACTTGGATTTCCAGCAGCATTCTGTGACATACAGATCCCTTGTGGGCTTATCATCTTCTGTACAGGGAGAGCTTATTAACCACTTCAATACCGGGCACTTATATACCTTCCTGCCCAGACCAATTTTCAGCTTTCAGCGCTCCCACACTTTGAATGACAATTGCGCGGTCATACAACACTGTACCCAAACTAAATTTTTATAATTTTGTTCCCACAAATAGAGCTTTCTTTTGGTGGTATTTGATCACCTCTGGGATTTTTATTTTCTGCTAAACAAATTAAAAAAAGACCGAAAATTTTGAAAAAAAAAATGTTTTTTTTTTGTTTTGTTTCTGTTACAAAACTTTGTAAAGAAGTAAGTTTTCTCTTTCACTGATGGGCACTGATGGGGCTGCACTAATGGGCACTGATAAGGCGGCACTGATGGGCACCGATGAGGTGGCACTGATGGGCACTAATATGCGGCACTGATGGGGCACTGATAGGCAGCACTGTTAGGTGGCACTGATATGCAGCACTGATGGGTACACATAGGTGGCACTGATGGGCACTAAAAGGCGGCACTGATGGGCGCTGATAGGCGGCACGGATGGGCGCTGATAGGTGGCACGGATGGGCACTGATGGGTAGCACGGATGGGTGCTGATAGGTGGCACGGATGGGTACTGATGGGTGGCACGGATGGGCGCTGATAGGCGGCACGGATGGGCACTGATGGGTGGTATGGATGGGCATGGATGGGCACTGATAGGTGGCACCGATGTACACTAATGGATGGTACTGATGGACATCACTGATAGGTAGGCGTTTTTGTTTGGCACTGATTGGCATCCATTGTGGGCACTGATTGGCACCAATTGTGGGCACTGATTGGTATTCCTGGTGGCCATGGGCGGCATACCTGGTGGTGACTGGTGATGGGCATCCCTAGTGGTCCTGGTAGCATCCCTGGTGGTCCAGTGTGCGCATCCTCGGGGGGGGGGGGATAATCAATCAGCACAGACCCCTCCTGTCAGAGGAGCAGCCGATTGGCTCTCCTCTACTTGCATCTGACAGACGCGATTGAGGAAAAGCCGATCAACGTCTCTTCCTGTTTACACAGTGATCAGCCGTGATTGGACACGGCTGATCACGTGGTAAAGAGTCTCTGTCAGAGGCTCTTTACCTAGAGTTGTGGTGTGTCAGATTGACACACTGCAACAACGATCGCCGTAATGCGCGCCCCCGGGGGCGCGCAGTGGCTTGTTATCCTGAAAGACGTCATATGACGTCCGTTCAGGATAACACAACCACTTTGCTGATGTCATTTAGCTATATGGCGGGCGGCAAGTGATTAAACAGCAGTCCAGGGCTACACGTATAGCAATCAGTAAATTGCTGACTGCATCCAGAGCCCATTGCAAACATGCTACTTTTCATTTCATTTTTTTTTATAATCTATTGTATCCAGATTTGCCATTGTTGCACAGATCCAATCATCCTGTACTGTGCATGCTTCCTCCCTGAGGGCTGAAAAGGGGTGTGTGTAGAACCTGGGGATGGATGTTACCAGCAACTACATGCAATCTAGCATGGGAGTCAGTCAGTAGTTTGGTGTACACTGATCAGTAATCTGTATATAAGGTGATAGTGTGTGTCTTGTCAGATAGTGGAGGAGGAAGCAGTACTGGATCAGTAATCTGTATATAAGGTGACAGTGTGTGTCTTGTCAGATAGTGGAGGAGGAAGCAGTGCTGGATCAGTAATCTGTATATAAGGTGACAGTGTGTGTCTTGTCAGATAGTAGAGGAGGAAGCAGTGCTGGATCAGTAGATGAACAGAAGTTGTTTGGTAGATTGATTTCTGTTCAGCTTCAGTGGCCACACATGGATCGAAATTTGTCCAGTCCATGCTGAACTGTCTAAATTGTGATCCATGTATGGCCAGTTTAAGAGTAATCTGCCATATACAATGGGGAAAATAATGATTTGATCCCCTGCAGATTTTGTAAGTTTGCTCACTTACAAAGAAATGAAAGGTCTAATATTATTATCATAGGTGTATTTTAAATGCTAGAGACAGAATATCAACTAAAAATCCAGAAAAAAAAACACATGATACAAATGTTATAAATTAAGTTGCAGTTCAGTGAGTAAAATAAGTATTTGATCCCCTACCAACCAACAATAATTCTGGCTCCCACAGACTGGATACAGTATGTGCTCATGTGGTACACAGATTAGTCCTGTCAATGTAAGAAGGTGCTCCTAAGGCTTCATGTACACAGAACGTTTGAAAACCTCTTCTGAACGCTAGAACTTGACAGCCAATAACTGACCTTTGTTGAAAACGTCCGTTTTGCTGCATTATAAACGTTTAGAAGCGTTTTTGACAGATACGTTTTTACAGATCAGTAGACCCTCCCAAATGGCTACAATGCAGAAAAAAATCTCTC
>NC_133324.1:930181354-930288305 GCF_042186555.1 Aquarana catesbeiana | reverse complement strand
CATTCCTTGTGACAGCAATAAGTGGTGACAAAAAGAAAGTTAAAGCAACAGTGTGTGTAAAAAAAAAAAAAAAAAAAAAAAAAAAAAAAAAAAAAAAGTGCCGCAGTGCTCACGTGCAAAAGTAAACCTGCGCATCAGGCCTGCTCTCACGCTAATGGCGACCGACCCACACATGTGAGGTATCGCCCACGAACGTCCTTTCATGGGCAGTAATTTTAGCACCAGACCTCCTCCTGTAAATTTAAAGTATTAACCTGTAAAGGCTTTAAAGCATCTATGGATAGAAAATTTTACGTAGTCTGTTGCTATTGCTTGGGCATGCGCAGTTTTAAAGTGTGACATGTTTGGTATCTATTTACTCAGCGTAACATCTTGTATACCTTACCAAAAAATTGGGTTATATACAGGAAGTCCCTGCGTTACGAACACAATAGGGACTGTAGGTTTGTTCGTAAGTCGAAGTTGTTCGCAAGTCGCAACACTGCATTTGTAAGTGTAACGTCCCCCTGTGCATGAATGTGGGATCTTCCGGGCGCTTGTTATGTTATCTGGGGCTCTTCTGGCCATACAGTACTGCGGTATGGGATGTGTCCGGAGGTATCCAGGACCAGCATGGAGCACAAGTGGCTGGCATTTGAGTTCCGTTCGTAACTCGGGACTGCCCGTATTGTGTTTTTGCATCTAATTTCCAATGTGTGGGGGGGGGGGGGGGCGCGTTTCTTTTATTTTGGTGGGGTGTGGTTTTTTTTTTTTTTTTTTTTTTTGTTTTTTGTTTTTTTTTTTTTTTTATTTATCGGCATATAACGCGCACAGGCGTATAACGCGCCCGTGTCATTGGTTTGGATTTGATGGCAATGGGAGCTAATGGCTGCATTGCTATCAATCTATCCAATCAAAAGCCGGGAGCCTGTGGAGAGAGAGACAGCGTGTCCCCACCAACTGAATGAAGGGGTTCAGGCAAGTAAAATGAGGGGGCTGGGGGGCCGGTGACTGCCAGGTGTTTATTCACCGTAATGCATAGGATCCATTAAGGTGAAAAAACACGAGGGTGTTACAACCCCTTTAACCGGCCTATACAAAGCTAAGGGATACAAACCGAGGCTTTAGTATTACTGTTAGATTGGGCAGTGAACTTGGCCTAGAATGTGTCTCTTGGTGCTGTAGCTTTGTGAATTGTGTTGATGTTGTAGAATGTGCCTCATATGGGGGCTGTTTGTGTAGCGGCTGTCTGCATCCTCACAGGTTTGGCTTAAACCTTAAACAGGAAGGAGATGTCTGTAGAGCCGCCGCTTCCTGGGCTTGGTGGCCGTGTGGGAAATGACACAACATCTGTTTTGTAGCTGTAAATAATTATCATGCTGGTTATCGCACAGCAGTTGTCTGATCTTCACAAGTGTGACGTCCCCTTGATACTGAACTATTGTGTTATATAGGTGTTAGAATTTTATTTAGTGAATACTTTTCACATTTTTATACCCTTACTTCGGTTTTGTGAGTCCTGAGAAGTTCTCCAGCAACATACATGGCGGTCAGTGCTTTGCATTGCTGCTCGGCATGGTGGATTTGATTTAAATCACTAGTAAAAAGGCTCGACTTAAAGTGATACTAAAGGTTGTAGGGTTTTTTTTTTTTTGTTTTGTTTTTTTTTTTTTTTAAGGAAACGTCATACCTCCACTGTGCAGCTTGTTTTGCACAGAGTGGCCTTAATCTCCCCTACCCGGAACCTTTACAACCCCTTTAAACCATTATTTTTAAAGAGCAATGTAATCTGAGCCGCTGTTGGCTCCTCCTCCTGAGCCGCTGTTGGCTCCTCCTCCTGAGCCGCTGTTGGCTCCTCCTCCTGAGCCGCTGTTGGCTCCTCCTCCTGAGCCGCTGTTGGCTCCTCCTCCTGAGCCGCTGTTGGCTCCTCCTCCTGAGCCGCTGTTGGCTCCTCCTCCTGAGCCGCTGTTGGCTCCTCCTCCTGAGCCGCTGTTGGCTCCTCCTCCTGAGCCGCTGTTGGCTCCTCCTCCTGAGCCGCTGTTGGCTCCTCCTCCTGAGCCGCTGTTGGCTCCTCCTCCTGAGCCGCTGTTGGCTCCTCCTCCTGAGCCGCTGTTGGCTCCTCCTCCTGAGCCGCTGTTGGCTCCTCCTCCTGAGCCGCTGTTGGCTCCTCCTCCTGAGCCGCTGTTGGCTCCTCCTCCTGAGCCGCTGTTGGCTCCTCCTCCTGAGCCGCTGTTGGCTCCTCCTCCTGAGCCGCTGTTGGCTCCTCCTCCTGAGCCGCTGTTGGCTCCTCCTCCTGAGCGCTGTTGGCTCCTCCTCTGAGCCGCTGTTGGCTCACCGACAGTCCCATTCACTTTAATGGGACGGCTGGTGATGTGGCGGCAGTAGGTGAGTGGATGCCGCTAACAGGCACTGCCATGAGGAATCTGAAATGACAGGTGCTCTTTAAATATAAGCACTTTTTTTTTTTTTTTTTTTTGCTGGTAGTTAGAATCTTTAATATTTGCAAACAAAATGAAGTTTTCTTTTTAGAATAAGCTGTCAGGTTAGTAAAACTATGATATCGGAACCGATTCGGTCATACAGTTTGTAGTGTACTTAGATTTGCAAAACAATGGGATAAAGGAATATTCCTGAACTTTGTTTTATCTCATGGTTACTGTGACATTGTGTGAATGCATCAATGCAGTGCATGTTATCTCAGCTTGCAGAGCTTGGATTCCTTGAATGAGTTTACCAAGAATGTAAATATTGCCGAATGTACAGCCTCATGCTACATAACTGAGCTCCATTTCAGGATGAATAAACTAATTAACAGTTTTTTATTTAAGATATAATATCTTTAGATCGTGTTTTTTTTTTTTTTTTTTTTTTTTTTTTTTTTTTCTCCAAAAGCATTTTATTTAAGTAAATTTTATTAAAAAAAGTGTATATATAAATTTTATTTATTTTTTTTTCTTTCTCTTAATCATTGATTTTTTTTTTTTTTTTTTTTTTTTTTTTTTTTTTTTAATCCACCCTGGTGAGGAGGCACCATATCCACGAAGGCTATAAAACCATTTTGTGTGCATCAAATGCCATTGCAAACCCAGATATTACATAATATAAGTAGCAGTGACCACATCGCTGTGCTGTACATAGCCTGAGCAGAGCTGTGGGAGGGGCCCAACAGGCCCCACCCACTACAGGCTGCCTGCAGAAAACTGCTATCCAGATTGGGTAACATTTCTGAGATATGTTGCTTAGCTCACGTTGCCAATGTTGTGTTTTGTGTAATTTTTTGTTTTTTTGCCAAGCCAGTTTCTTCATAATCACTTAACTCTGAGTCTACTTCCCCCTAATGTGACCTTTTTTTGAGTGGTACTTTTCACACCCTGGATCAAAGTAGTGCAGGCACCTTTTCAAAGTCGCACCACTTTGAACAGGTGCCATTGAAACCAATGGGCTGTGGCACTTCATGCAACTTTGTGTGTACAAAGTCGCATGACAATTCGCACTAGTAGGAACGGAGCCTGAGTGGGCCCAGTTCACACTTGTGCGACTTGTCACGCTCCTTTTGAACATCAAAGTCACATGGCAAGCTGCGGCCCATTCTTTTCAGTGGCACCTGTTCATAGCGGTGTGACTTTTGATGCAACTTTTGGTCCAGAGAATGCAGTCAGATCAAAGTTGCACCAAAAGCCATGCGGCTTTGGAGGTTCGCTAATGTGAACGGAGCCTAAAGCAGTTTGCAAAGGTGTATATATAAAACTTTATTTGGCCCTTATATTTTTTTTTTTTTTTTTTTTTTTTTTTTAACCACTTCACTGTTGCTATAATAACTTTAGTGTCTTATCAGCCGTCATGATAAAATTGGTGTAAAAACAAAATTCACAAAGATTCCCGCACAGGAGAACACTTCCTAAAATAACATTACCTTCAGACAGGCGATAATGGAGTCTCAGTGGGTGTGTGAGGGAACCGGAGCCAAAAATGTGGAGAGTTACAACTTTATCTTGGTAAATTGAGTCCAAGTTATTCTTAATAATCGTATTCTTCCTTCATTCCTTCTTCATAATCTTATTCTTCCTTCTCCATAATCTTATTCTTCCTTCTCCATAATCTTATTCTTCCTTCTCCATAATCTTATTCTTCCTTCTCCATAATCTTATTCTTCCTTCTCCATAATCTTATTCTTCCTTCTCCATAATCTTATTCTTCCTTCTCCATAATCTTATTCTTCCTTCTCCATAATCTTATTCTTCCTTCTCCATAATCTTATCTTCCTTCTCCATAATCTTATTCTTCCTTCTCCATAATCTTATTCTTCCTTCTCCATAATCTTATTCTTCTTTCTCCTCCATAATCTTACTCTTTTCTTCCTTCAAATTCTTACTCTTTCTTTCTTCATAATCTCACTCTTCCTTCCTTCCTTCATAATCTCACCCTTCTTCCTTCCTTCTTCCTTCCTTCCTTCCTTCCTTCCTTCCTTCCTTCCTTCCTTCCTTCCTCATAATCTCACCCTTCCTTCCTTCCTCATAATCTCACCCTTCCTTCCTTCCTCATAATCTCACCCTTCCTTCCTTCCTCATAATCTCACCCTTCCTTCCTTCCTTCCTTCCTTCCTCATAATCTCACCCTTCCTTCCTTCCTTCCTTCCTTCCTCATAATCTCACCCTTCCTTCCTTCCTTCCTTCCTTCCTTCCTTCCTTCCTTCCTCATAATCTCACCCTTCCTTCCTTCCTTCCTTCCTCATAATCTCACCCTTCCTTCCTTCCTTCCTTCCTTCCTTCCTTCCTTCCTTCCTTCCTTCCTTCCTTCCTTCCTTCCTCATAATCTCACCCTTCCTTCCTTCCTTCCTTCCTTCCTTCCTTCCTTCCTTCCTTCCTTCCTTCCTTCCTTCCTCATAATCTCACCCTTCCTTCCTTCCTTCCTTCCTTCCTTCCTTCCTTCCTTCCTTCCTTCCTTCCTTCCTTCCTCATAATCTCACCCTTCCTTCCTTCCTTCCTTCCTTCCTTCCTTCCTTCCTTCCTTCCTTCCTCATAATCTCACCCTTCCTTCCTTCCTTCCTTCCTTCCTTCCTTCCTTCTTCATAATCTCACCCTTCCTTCCTTCCTTCCTTCCTTCCTCATCTCACCCTTCCTTCCTTCCTCATAATCTCACCCTTCCTTCCTTCCTTCCTTCCTTCCTCATAATCTCACCCTTCCTTCCTTCCTTCCTTCCTTCCTTCCTCATAATCTCACCCTTCCTTCCTTCCTTCCTTCCTTCCTTCCTTCCTTCCTTCTTCATAATCTCACCCTTCCTTCCTTCCTTCCTTCCTTCCTTCCTCATAATCTCACCCTTCCTTCCTTCCTTCCTTCCTTCCTTCCTTCCTTCCTTCTTCATAATCTCACCCTTCCTTCCTTCCTTCCTTCCTTCCTTCCTTCCTTCCTTCCTTCCTTCCTTCCTTCCTTCCTTCCTTCCTTCCTTCCTTCCTTCCTTCCTTCCTTCCTTCCTTCCTTCCTCATAATCTCACCCTTCCTTCCTTCCTTCCTTCCTTCCTTCCTTCCTTCCTTCCTCATAATCTCACCCTTCCTTCCTTCCTTCCTTCCTTCCTTCTTCCTCATAATCTCACCCTTCCTTCCTCATAATCTCACCCTTCCTTCCTCATAATCTCACCCTTCCTTCCTCATAATCTCACCCTTCCTTCCTCATAATCTCACCCTTCCTTCCTCATAATCTCACCCTTCCTTCCTCATATCTCACCCTTCCTTCCTCATAATCTCACCCTTCCTTCCTCATAATCTCACCCTTCCTTCCTCATAATCTCACCCTTCCTTCCTCATAATATTTATTATTATTCTGGGTATATAGTGCCAACAGTTTACCCAGCACTTTACAATAAAGCGAGACAAAGTTACAATAAGAGGGCCCTGGAACTACACAGCATCTGAGCACCGCAAACCAAAAATGCTATTTAATTCCTTAAGACTGCTTTCACACTGAAAGCGCCGGCCACTCGTTTTAGCGATGTTTAAACTTTTCGGCTGATAGGGTGATTTCCCCAACACCCCCCCCCCCCAAAAGGGGTTTAAAACTCCAGTATTTGCGGCGCTATGAAAGCGCTGCCCATTCATTCCTATGGGCAGGGCGTTTTGGGAGAGCTAAATACAGCGCTCCCGACCCGCCTCAAAGATGCTGCTTGCAGGACACTTTTCATAACGTCCTGCAAGCGCACCGCCCGGGTGTGAAAAGTCACACCAAAATGAATGGGAGGCTGTGTTCAGGCGCTTAGAGGCTATTTCCAGCGCCAAAGCACCTGAAAACTGCCTTGGTGTGAAAGGGGTTGTAATATTCAAAGCAAACCCCCCCCCCCCCCAATACATGTCCTCAGATTTTATTTTGCTGAGAAATCACTTTGAAAAAACACCCCCTAGTATTTCTGGCTATGGCAGTCTTGAGTAAGGGCAGTTGACTCGTAGCATTTACTTCCAGGAAACCTGCCCTTAGCTCAGGCATTTCCAGGCAGAAGGGTGTGGTTAGCTCTGAGAACGTCTACTGAAGACATAATTTGCCTAGGCAAGAAACCAGGAAGTAACTGTAGAAACGTAAAAAAAAAAAAGTACTGTATAACACAAGTAAATGACATACTTTTGTATCAATTTTACTAATGGTAGCAGCATAATGATTGGAAATGGTCAATATTGATGATCCGCCTATGAATACAGTAAAACAAAGCAATCTGTAGAGCAATATTGTTAAGCACTTTCAGCAGCTGATTTATTAAAGCACTTGCTGTGTGTGCAGCTTTTTTTATCTTTTTATTCCTTGCCTATGTGCCTCCCACCACCCTCTGGTGCCTCTCTGGGCTCTCCTGTGCAATTGGGACCACGGAGATCCGATCTGGCGGCGGATTACCATAGAGCTGGCTGTGGACCAGATGGTCCCTAGCCATCTCCATGACCCATGGGAGGCTGGAAAACATCATGACATCACTTCTGAAAGCTGTGTGTGTGTGGTTTTTTTTGTTTTTTTGTTTTCCCTGATGCTTTGCAGGGTTGAGGGGGTATTTTTGACCCCAGATCTCTCAAAGAGGACCTGTCATGTCATATTTATATTTGAATTATTATATTGATATTTACATTTCAATGGCAAAAAAATTAAAGGGACAGTGTAGAAAAAAAAATTTGATATTTTTTAAAGTGCCCCCTTGTGCTCACACACGGAAGCGAATGCATACATAGGTTGCGCCTGCGTATGTACATGGCGTTTGCACCACTAGCATTAGACCTGTAAATGGGTAACCTGTGTGTAAAGTTTAAAGCGTTGCTTATGGAGTTTTAAAGTGATTTTAAACGATTACCTTTATAAAACAACCCATTTTGTTTAAAACTGAAGCGAAAGGCAAAACATTTGTGTATAGAAATAAAAAAAAAAATAAAAATAAATAAAAAAAACCTTTTAATAGTAGTGTGTGGTGTTTTTTTTTTTTTTTTTTGTCATCACATACCCTCCTGTTCTCAGCTGCATGACAGCAGTGGGAGGAGAAGCAGCGGCACACTGAGCTTCCCAGTAAGGGGCTGTTTCCTCATTAGAGCCCTGCAGGTGCAGCAGCTGATTTATAATTTTAAAATCACACATTCAATGGAATATAATCCCTTTTTATGTTGCTCTTGCAATAGAATGATGGATAATTGATGATCACGCCCATTAGATTCTCTCAGCACATGACATTTCTTCAGAATAACGTGGGAATCTGCAACAAAGTTTGGTAAAATCTCTACAGTGTACACAGATCACCCGGAGGGGAATCCCCCCCCCCCCCCCCAACTGAAAGTGGAGTTACTCTTTAATCACTACTCCATTATTCCCTCTGAGAGGACGCTATCATCAGGCAGGCTCTCTATTTGATCTGGAGGTTGTGTAATGTATATGGGGGCAGCTGGAGAGAAGTCTGAGGACGGAGTAGTTCTAGATGAACACCACCTGTGTTGCTCTTGTGTCTGTCGCTGTGTATAGCTGGTGACCTCTCCTCCCCCCACCCCTCTCTATTAAATGCTTTTGTGCTGAACTCGGCTTTCTGGCTTCCAGCTGGTTGGAGATGATTGTGCCCCACATTGGTGAATGCGCTGGGATTACTCTTCCTCCATGGTCATAGTGAGCAGATAAAAACACATTACGAGTTGCCTTGGCTCGTGTCTCTTGTCATTTTTGATTTGAAATAACGTTTTGAAGGACGGAGTAGTGATTGTAAACTTGTTTTTTTCATGTGTGTGTTGTTTACAGACCTGGTAACTGTGTTCTGTTTTTGTAAATGTACGATAGAATATTGAGATATATATATATATATATTATTGGGATTTGCAGAGTGTTTTTTTTATACTCCACGTAGTCAGCCTTGGCAGGGGGCAAGAATCCTATACTGGAGGACAGCAGACCAAAACCAGTGCATGGGGCATAGCTGCTGGTAGAGGCACAAACCATCATTGCTGGGGAAAGCCCAGCAGGGGAGACTCTTTGCAGCGGCGCTCCCCTCGGGGAGCTGAAACGCGTCAACTGTTTTTAGCTGCGTTAGTTCACTGTGGCTTGTCACTAAAAACAAAGCTTTTTTTTAAAGGGCTATAACCGAAGTGCAGATCATTTTTCCTACATTACTCAGCCCAGCAGGGGAGGCTCTTTGCGGCGGCACACCCCCAGAGAGCCCAGCAGGGGAGGCTCTTTGCGGCGGCGGCGCCACTCTGGGAGCCCAGCATGGGAGGCTCTTTGCGGCGGCGCACCCACGGAGAGCCCAGCAGGGGAGGCTTTGTGGCGGCGCCCCTACGGGAGCCCAGCATGGGAGGCTCTTTGCGGCGGCGCACCCACGGAGAGCCCAGCAGGGGAGGCTTTGTGGCGGCGCCCCTACGGGAGCCCAGCATGGGAGGCTCTTTGTGGCAACGCCCCTACGGGAGCCCAGCAAGGGAGGCTCTTTGCGGCGGCGCACCCCTCGGGGAGCTAACACACGTCAACTGTTTTTAGCTGCGTTCGTTCACTGTGGCTTGTCAAGAAAAACAAAGCTTTTTTTTTTTTTTTTTTTTTTTTTTTTTTTTTAAGGGGCTATAACCCGGAGTGCGGATCATTTTTCCTACATTACTTTACTCAGCTTAGCAGGGGAGGCTCTTTGCGGTGGCGCACCCCCGGAGAGCCCAGCAGGGGAGGCTTTGTGGTGGCACCCCTCGGAGTCCAGCATGGGAGGCTCTTTGTGGCGACGCCCCTATGGGAGCCCAGCAGGGGAGGCTCTTTGCGGTGGCGCACCCCCGGAGAGCCCAGCAGGGGAGGCTTTGTGGTGGCACCCCTCTGGGAGTCCAGCATGGGAGGCTCTTTGTGGCGGCGCCCCTCTGGGAGCCAAGCATGGGAGGCTCTTTGTGGCGGCGCCCCTCTGGGAGCCAAGCATGGGAGGCTCTTTGTGGCGGCGCCCCTCTGGGAGCCAAGCATGGGAGGCTCTTTGTGGCGGCGCCCCTCTGGGAGCCAAGCATGGGAGGCTCTTTGTGGCGGCGCCCCTCCGGGAGCCAAGCATGGGAGGCTCTTTGTGGCGGCGCCCCTCCGGGAGCCAAGCATGGGAGGCTCTTTGTGGCGGCGCCCCTCCGGGAGCCAAGCATGGGAGGCTCTTTGTGGCGGCGCCCCTCCGGGAGCCAAGCATGAGAGGCTCTTTGTGGCGGCGCCCCTCCGGGAGCCAAGCATGGGAGGCTCTTTGTGGCGGCGCCCCTCCGGGAGCCAAGCATGGGAGGCTCTTTGTGGCGGCGCCCCTCCGGGAGCCAAGCATGGGAGGCTCTTTGTGGCGGCGCCCCTCCGGGAGCCAAGCATGGGAGGCTCTTTGTGGCGGCGCCCCTCCGGGAGCCAAGCATGGGAGGCTCTTTGTGGCGGCGCCCCTCCGGGAGCCAAGCATGGGAGGCTCTTTGTGGCGGCGCCCCTCCGGGAGCCAAGCATGGGAGGCTCTTTGTGGCGGCGCCCCTCCGGGAGCCAAGCATGGGAGGCTCTTTGTGGCGGCGCCCCTCCGGGAGCCAAGCATGGGAGGCTCTTTGTGGCGGCGCCCCTCCGGGAGCCAAGCATGGGAGGCTCTTTGTGGCGGCGCCCCTCCGGGAGCCAAGCATGGGAGGCTCTTTGTGGCGGCGCCCCTCCGGGAGCCAAGCATGGGAGGCTCTTTGTGGCGGCGCCCCTCCGGGAGCCAAGCATGGGAGGCTCTTTGTGGCGGCGCCCCTCTGGGAGCCAAGCATGGGAGGCTCTTTGTGGCGGCGCCCCTCTGGGAGCCAAGCATGGGAGGCTCTTTGTGGCGGCGCCCCTCTGGGAGCCAAGCATGGGAGGCTCTTTGTGGCGGCGCCCCTCTGGGAGCCAAGCATGGGAGGCTCTTTGTGGCGGCGCCCCTCTGGGAGCCAAGCATGGGAGGCTCTTTGTGGCGGCGCCCCTCTGGGAGCCAAGCATGGGAGGCTCTTTGTGGCGGCGCCCCTCTGGGAGCCAAGCATGGGAGGCTCTTTGTGGCGGCGCCCCTCTGGGAGCCAAGCATGGGAGGCTCTTTGTGGCGGCGCCCCTCTGGGAGCCAAGCATGGGAGGCTCTTTGTGGCGGCGCCCCTCTGGGAGCCAAGCATGGGAGGCTCTTTGTGGCGGCGCCCCTCTGGGAGCCAAGCATGGGAGGCTCTTTGTGGCGGCGCCCCTCTGGGAGCCAAGCATGGGAGGCTCTTTGTGGCGGCGCCCCTCTGGGAGCCAAGCATGGGAGGCTCTTTGTGGCGGCGCCCCTCTGGGAGCCAAGCATGGGAGGCTCTTTGTGGCGGCGCCCCTCTGGGAGCCAAGCATGGGAGGCTCTTTGTGGCGGCGCCCCTCTGGGAGCCAAGCATGGGAGGCTCTTTGTGGCGGCGCCCCTCTGGGAGCCAAGCATGGGAGGCTCTTTGTGGCGGCGCCCCTCTGGGAGCCAAGCATGGGAGGCTCTTTGTGGCGGCGCCCCTCTGGGAGCCAAGCATGGGAGGCTCTTTGTGGCGGCGCCCCTCTGGGAGCCAAGCATGGGAGGCTCTTTGTGGCGGCGCCCCTCTGGGAGCCAAGCATGGGAGGCTCTTTGTGGCGGCGCCCCTCTGGGAGCCAAGCATGGGAGGCTCTTTGTGGCGGCGCCCCTCTGGGAGCCAAGCATGGGAGGCTCTTTGTGGCGGCGCCCCTCTGGGAGCCAAGCATGGGAGGCTCTTTGTGGCGGCGCCCCTCTGGGAGCCAAGCATGGGAGGCTCTTTGTGGCGGCGCCCCTCTGGGAGCCAAGCATGGGAGGCTCTTTGTGGCGGCGCCCCTCTGGGAGCCAAGCATGGGAGGCTCTTTGTGGCGGCGCCCCTCTGGGAGCCAAGCATGGGAGGCTCTTTGTGGCGGCGCCCCTCTGGGAGCCAAGCATGGGAGGCTCTTTGTGGCGGCGCCCCTCTGGGAGCCAAGCATGGGAGGCTCTTTGTGGCGGCGCCCCTCTGGGAGCCAAGCATGGGAGGCTCTTTGTGGCGGCGCCCCTCTGGGAGCCAAGCATGGGAGGCTCTTTGTGGCGGCGCCCCTCTGGGAGCCAAGCATGGGAGGCTCTTTGTGGCGGCGCCCCTCTGGGAGCCAAGCATGGGAGGCTCTTTGTGGCGGCGCCCCTCTGGGAGCCAAGCATGGGAGGCTCTTTGTGGCGGCGCCCCTCTGGGAGCCAAGCATGGGAGGCTGTTTGCGGCGGCGCACCCTCCGGGTGCCCAGCAGGAGAGGCTCTTTGTGGCGGCGCCCCTCTGGGAGCCAAGCATGGGAGGCTCTTTGTGGCGGCGCCCCTCTGGGAGCCAAGCATGGGAGGCTGTTTGCGGCGGCGCACCCTCCGGGTGCCCAGCAGGAGAGGCTCTTTGCGGCTGCGCACCCTCCTGAGTGTCGGGAGACCATTTGTGGTGCCCCCGGCGGTGGAGGCTCTTTAAAACCTTTAGTTTTGGGCCTCATGCACACAGACGTTTTTCAAACGCTCTCCTAGAAGCCTTCCCTCCTGGCTGTAGTGTTTTTGCCGGAAAAAGACTGACACTTGTAAAATTTGTTTCATTGGTCAGAATAATCTATTCTGGACATTGAAATGATTTAACAGTGAAATGCTAAACTTGCCTAGCCTTTTTTAGATGCATTTTTTTTTTTTCCAGCCAAAACTCTGCTCCTGGGGATACTGGCAGTGTTTGTTTTGTTTTTCCTCTAAATGCTGCTAGATGCCTGTGTGTGCATGAGCACATAGAATAACATGCAGGGGAGTTTAGACAGAAAAGCCAGACCCCCACCCCCCACGAGGAGCAGCTGCAAAAATGTCCTGTATTGAGGCCTAAAACTACGTTCTCCAAATCCTAAATCCCCCTCCCCCCCTATTACAGAGGGGATGAAAATAGATATTTGGTCACACACACGTGTGTTTGTAGCCTTCATGTTGAACCTTCTCAGTGTTGGATGAGCTCAGTACACTTTCCCGTCTTCTCTCTCTGTTGATCTTTCATGTGATTCACAACTAACAGCTGATTTGTAGTTGTACTTAATCTGTTTTTCTCTCGCTGCCAGATAACTGCCATGATGAACGGTTCAAATCTTGGGAACTCCACGTCCAACAACAAGTCCAAGGATGAACAGGTGGTAAACGGACATGACGAGAATGAAAACAACCCCTTCGCAGAGTACATGTGGATGGAGAATGAAGAGGACTTCAACAGACAGGTAATGTGCCTAATGTCAGCAAGAGCAAAGTCCTCCACAGGCGGCCTGGAGAGACATCCCCAACACCCCGATTCCCACGTTTTCACTTTACTTTTGCTGCCAGAGCTGGGTTTTTTTTTATTTATTTTTTCACACATGCTTAATTATTTTAGCCCTGAAGATTACATTAACCCACCCCCCAAAACAATCTATTTTCTGAAAGCAGACACCATAGAGCATAAAATAGCGGTAGTTCCAATTTTTTGTCTCGCACAATATTACTAATGGGGTCTGTAAAAAAAAAAAAAAAAAAAATACACTAAAGTTAATATTAGGGGACATGAGCTCAATACATTGCCCAACTTTTTTTTTTTTTTTTTGGTAAAATATATAAAAGAGTAAATAGATATCCAACATGTCAAACCTTAAAGTGGTTGTAAACCCTTACAGACCACTTTCACCTACAGGTAAGCCTAGATTAAGGCTTAGCTGTAGGTACTTGAAATATCTCCTAAACCTACACGGTTTAGGAGATATTTACTATTTCCCCGGGTGATGCTTTCTTCTGCGCAGGCGCCGATGTATTCAGCGCATGCGCACTCTTGAAAGGGCACGCTGTTCAAGCTGGGGTCATGCCGTGACTGGCGGCTCCCGCGACTCCGGACAGTCACAGAGCCGGAGTTCGCGGCCCCAGAAGGAAGAGGGGTGAAGAATGGACGCTTGCTGCCAGTGAGGAAATCGGGGACATCGCAGGCTCCTGTGTCAGGTAAGTGACATGGGTTACTATGCGATGCATAGCCCATTATGCTTTACCTTTGCAGGGAAACAAAGCGGGTTTACTTTCTCTTTAAACCACAGTGTCATTTCTGCAATCCCCTCTTTTACTTTAACTGATGTGCCCAGTGTATGTGTTTTGTAAAAATAAGCCATTCTAAACTGTTTCCAAGCGCCCAGTCTGACGGCTACAGTGGGAGGGGCTGAGAAACCCTCCCCTGCTGTCAGCTGGGAAGAGGAGAGGCGCGACCGGTCACGTGAGTGACGAGCGGCACTCGGAAACACAGTATAGAACAGCTTATTTTTACAAAACCACCTACACTGGGGCACATCAGTTAATAATAGTAGTAATAAAGGGGATTGTAGAAATGACACTCGGAAATGATAGCAGCATTCTGAGCTGGCTGGCAGGGAGGAGGACAGGAGAGCTGCAGGTAACGGAGGCAAGTAAACCAACCATGGTGTCTGGGCTCAGCGGCTATGATAAACTGTGGTCCGTTTACAGGGTGGAGGGCAGCACCAGGCAGGATCAGCCAGGTATTTCACGTGATACAGGAGGCCAAATTACACAGCAGAAGCACTGTGCTGTAAAACAGTTTGACCACTTGCTGACCAAGCCTATTTGACACTTGTTTACGAGTTAAAGTCTGTATTTTTTTTTTTTTTTTATTTGCGCAGCGGTCTTTCAAACTCTGGGGAAAAAAATAAACTTCATTGTATTTAAAAAAAGCTAAAAGGTAAAATTAGCCCCCCTTTATTTTTTTTGGTTTTTATGCTATTTTTAACCACTTAAAGACCAGCCTCGTTTTGGATTTTAGGTGTTTACATGTTTTAAAACAGGCTTTTCTGCTAGAAAATTACTTAGAACCCCCAAACATTATATATGGTTTTTTTTCTAGCACCCTAGAGAATAAAATGGCGGTCGTTGCAATACTTTTTTTTTTTTTTTTTTTTTTTTTGCACCGTATTTGCGCAGCGGTCTTATAAGCGCACTTTTGTTTGAATAAAAAAATAAGACAACAGTAAAGTTAGCCCAATTTTTTTTTTTTATATTGTGAAATATAATGTTACGCCAAGTAAATTGATACCCAACATGTCACGCTTCAAAATTGCACTCGCTTGTGGAATGGCGTCAAACTTTTACCCCCAAAAATCTCCATAGGCGACGTTTAAAAAATTCTACAGGTTGCATGTTTTCAGTTAGAGGAGGTCTAGGGCTAAAATTATTGCTCTCGCTCTACCGGTCGTGGCGATACCTCACATGTTTGGTTTGACCACTGTTTTCATATGCTGGTGCTACTCGCGTATGCGTTCGCTTCTGCGCGTGAGCTCGTCGGGACGGGGGTTTTTTAAAAAAAAATTTTATTTTTACATTATTTTATTTGTTTTTTACACTGGTTTTTTAAAAAAAAAAAAAAAATTGTGTTACTTTTATTCCTATGTGAACGTCCCTTGTAAAAGAAAGCATGACAGGTCCTCTTAAATATGAGATCTGGGGTCAAAAAGACCTCACATCTCATATTTACACTAAAATGCAATAAAAAGTCATTTCCAAAAATGACATTGAAAAAAATATATGCCTTTTAAGAGGCGTGGGAGGAAATGACGTTTTGATGTCGCTTCCGCCCAGCAGTGTCATGGAGACGAGTGGGCGCCATGTTAGCCTCACTGGTCTCCAGGCACGGCACGGAGAAGGATGCGATCGCCTCCGCCACTACCGGTGGCACCGGATCGCGGCGGGGGGCCCTCTCCCGCCACCGATTTAAAAGTGATCTCGCGACGAATCGGCCGCAGAGACCACTTTTATCAGAAAGCCGTCCGCCGCACGAAAACGGGGATACCGGGGTTATGGCAGCTAGCTGCTGCCATAGCGGTATCCCCCTTCAAAGTTTGGACGTACATCGTCGTGCGGCGGTCTGGAAGTGGTTAAATAAAAAAAAATAAACCGATCGCTTTTAATGCTGTCACAAGCAATGTAAACATCTGTTGTGACAGGTCCTCTTTATGGAGGGATTTTGGGGGGGTGTCTATAAGACCCTAAATCGCTCCCTTGCACTTAAAACTACCGTATTTATTGGCGTATAACATTCACATTTTTCCCCTGAAAATAGGAGGCAAATTTTGTATGTGTTATACGCTAACTTTATACCTGGCTGCCTCAGAGGGTGAAGGATAGACATCACATGTCCCAGCATTGGAACAGTGTTCTGTCTATCATAAGAGCCAGCCAAGGATGCGGACTGTGTGACTGCGAGTACACGGGAGATCCCGGCTCTGTGTAATGAGGCACAGATCAGGCTGCAATCATGGGCACTGCTGAGGCTGCAGATTGGCACTGACCCTCAAAATCTTTTTGAGATACACACTATATATCTATATAAAATTTTATTAGAGGTCGACCAATATGGGTTTTTCTCTGGCCGATGCCGATATTTAGGAATCGCGGTGGCCGATAGATGCCGATTTTTTTTTTTTTTTTTTTTTTTTTCCCTTCATCTCATAAAATCTAACAGTTGGACCCCTTTCACGCTGGGGTGTTTTTCAGACACTTTTGGGTTAAAAATAGCGCCTGTAAAACGGCTCCCCTGCAGTCTCAGTGTGAAAGCTTGAGTGCTTTCACACTGAGGCGATGTGCTGGCAGGATGTTTAAAAAAAAAAAAAAAAAGTCCTGCAAACAGCATCTTTGGAGCAATGTATACCGCTCCTCCACCACTCCTGCCCATTGAAATGAATGCGCACTGCTGCCGAAGCGCCTGCAAAGCGTTTCGGCAGCAGCGCTTCAGGGGCGCATTTAACCCCTTCCTCAGCCGCTAGCTGGGTTATAAGCGCCCCGCTAGCAGCCAAATAGAGCCGCTAAAATGACGGTAAAGCGTCGCTAAAACTAACAGCGTTTTACCGTCAACGCCTGCCCGCTCCAGTGTGAGAGCAGCCTTAAGTAATACAGAAATTTTTTAACATTTATTAAACAAAACAAACCTCCAATCAGTTCACTTGTATGTATAATTTAGATTAAAAAAAAAAAACGATATCTTAAATATTAAATACACAAAAACAGGTAATCAAAACTTTTGGACGAAAAAAAATGGGCTAACTTCACTGCTTATATTTTTTTTTTTTTTTTATTTCATTAGTGTATTTTCTTTAAAAAAAAATTGCGTTTGAAAGACCGCTGCGCAAATACCGTGTGACATAAAATATTGCAACAACCGCTATTTTATTCCCTAGGGTCTCTGCTAAAAAAAAATTATATAGATAGATAGATAGATAGATAGATAGATAGATAGATAGATAGATAGATAGATAGATCTATATATCTATATATCTATATATCTATATATCTATATAGAGATATATATATATAATGTTTGGGGGTTCTAAGTGATTTTATAGCACAAAATACAGGATTTTTACTTGTAAGCAACAAGTGTCAGAAAAGATTGTCTTTAAATGGTTAAACTGAGAACTTCTACACAGGGAGTTCAGTCTATTGATAAAACAACCTGAAAAGATACAATGTATATTCTTATCAGACTTGGCAGGCTGCCCAGGGAGGAGAGAATCCTCTCCACAGATAACTTTCAGGCAGCTTGCATTGACTTCTATTACAGAAGTAATTTGCAAGTCCCGCTGAAGTTATAATCGGCTTTTTTTATCAGCACAATCGGCCGATGCCGATTTAAGTTAAAAAAAAGCCAAATATCGGCCGATATATCGGTCGACTTCTAATATCTATATAATAAATATATATCTCTGGCCACATGCAAAATAATCCAGGTGTCCTGGTCTGCCGATGATGGCAAACTGGGGGGGGGGGGGGGCGCTGGAGGTGCTCACAGGGCTGGCGGAGATGTAGAGGTGGTCCACCCCCAAGCTGACATCACTTATGCCCCTATACCCACGGGGGGTCCCGGAACCTCTCTTCCAGCCCTGTAAGCATCTGCCAGTGGCCCCGATTTTTGCTATCATCGGCGGTATCAGGACACCTATGTAGATTATTTTGCATGTGGCCAGATGTACTGTGAGTGCTAACGTTCTTTTTGAACTGGCCACTAGATGGCACTTTTCCCTTTTTTCTATACACACTGGAGCAGTGGGGGAAATTGCATGTGATTCTTTGCAGTGCGACTTGCGCCCAATATTTTATTTATTTTTTTTTGTATTGACTTAAATCGCACCACTAATTATCAGTCTATGTATTGGTGAGTGCTTGCCTGAAAGTATTCATAAATTTTTTTTTTTTTTTTTTTTTCTATTGGTTGCAACCCTGAAGTCAACCCATTTACCACAGACAGGGGTGCTTACAATGATCAGATTTTCTTTGTGTAAAACACTTTATAAGAAATTAATGCAGTTCTCTTTCCTTGTGGGAATAAACTATTAGTTGCAGTTTGGCTTCAGTTTGAGTGCATTGAATCCTACTAGTACATCTAACTGCTAACACCGGATTTTAAGATTAGGTTTATCCAGGAATTCTACGTTAAGCCTGTGAAGTTTTTTGTTTTTGCATTTGCGGACTGCCTTCTGAAGATGCTGCTTGCTTAGCTCTTATGTGGAGCCTGTGCCGGGCAGTACGTCATTCATTCATCTGGAACACGGTAGGTCGGGTGTGCATGCCAAGGTCAGGAACTTGCAAATATTGAGTCAAGAAGGTCAACGTGACCTCCAGGCAACAAAGTCTTTTCATATAAAGAACGGCCCGGATGTATCCTCCATTGTTCTGTCATGGCGGGCTTCCTGTTACTACTAGGCCACCTTTTAGGGCACTTCAGTGTGAAAGGGACCTTATTCAATGTAAGGATTTGAAAAACTTATTTTTCTTTTACAATAGTTTATTATAGTTTTTAAGGTGTGTGTGTGTGTGTGTGTGTGTGTGTGTGTGTGTATAATACAAGCTTACAAAAACCATTCGGTGTCGCATTTTACCAAATTTAAACTGACCAGAAACTAGCAAGGCTGCTACCCCTGTAAGATCTCGCCTTCAAGGACCTGAGGTTAAAGTGATTGTAAAATCTACTTATGTTTACAGGGGGTAAACAAAACAAACATGTTATACTTTCCTGCTCTGTTGCAGTGGATTTGCACAGAGCGGCCCAGATCCTCCTCTTCTCGGGTCCCTGTTCTGTGATCCTGGCTCCTCCCACCTGTTCAGTGCCCCCCACAGCAAGCAGCTTGCTATGGGGGCACCCAAACCAAGTCATGGCTCCCTGTGTCCATTCAGACATGGAGCCCCGGCCCCGCCCCCTCTCCTAATTGGCTAGCTGACTTTGACAGCATCAGGAGCCAATGGCACCGCTGCTGTGTCTTAGCCAATCGGGAAGGAGTATCGCAGACAGCCAAGACACTCGTGGACATCGCTGGATAGAGAAGACACCTCAGGTAAGTGTTAGGGGGGCTGGGGGGGGGGGAGCTGCTGAGCACAGAAGGCTTTATATCTTAATGCATTAAGATGAAAACCCCTTCTGCCTTTATAACCACTTTAATTGCGAAGGTCACCTTTTAGCCCCCACCGCCTCCTTGATTCCAAGCATGGTGGAGTTGGGGGACCAGGGGCACCATAAACTTCCTGTCCTATTTGCAAAAGTTTACTACTTCCGCTCCAGAAGGTTTTACCCCCTTCATAACAGTCAATTTTATTTTTTGCTATTCAGCATTGTGCTACTTTAACTGGTAATTGCACGGTCACTGCACCCAAATTAAATTTGTATTCTTCTTCTTTTTTTTTTTTTTTTTTTATATCGTCTAAAGCCTACGGTGTATACTCGGTGTGTTTTTGGTGTGTGGTGATTCCCTCTGTACAGAGCCCTGTGATTGGACACAGCTGATCAGCAGGTCCCAGTCATGAATCGTTGACCAGGATCTGCTGACAAACTCCCGCTGAGTAGGTGGTCGGGGGCGCCCACAAAACCCGTAAACAGGCAGTGACATATCGGCACGTTGCTATGCCTGTGAAGTGTTGTTGTGTTTTTTTTTTTTTTTTTGTCTTAAAGTTTGAAAATAAGTAATTTCTTAACTAATGTGTGTTTGTGTGGGGGGCAGCACTGTAAAATGCGCTCTGTCGAGCTTGCTGGTTTACCGGCTTTCCTCACCTCATGCTGTGACAGCATGCGAGGAAAGGCATGCTGATTTAACTGGCAAATTTTGTTTACATGTATCAGCTGTGATTGGACACAGATGATCACATGGTAAAGGGCCACTGTAATTGGCCCTTTACCACGATGACAGTGCACGCCTCGATGTGCACCCCAGGCGTGTTCTGGGAGGGCGTCTATGGATGCTCTCCCATAACAAAACCACGCTTTACCTGTCTTTTGACTATGGCACATATTGAAGTGGTTAATAGCGGGGATTGGCTCATAAGTAAGCTTGAGATAAGTTACAACAAGATATATTCAGTCCATAGTCTTGATTCTATCCCATACATATGTAATTCATAGAGATTAGGGCTTCTTTCACCTGGACACCCTCTGGTCCATCCCAGCAGGTCCTTGGCTACCCTTAGAGATACGTGTGTGTGTGTGTGTGTTTTTTTTTTTTTTTTATCAAAGTAATCGTGGATCAAAAATAGGCTGAGAACGCCTGTGTGAAAGGGACCTATGGGCCTCGTACTTAAGAGTGGACCCATATGAGGGGCCGTGTTTTGCCTGCACGGGATGCACAGGTGTTCCATGCAAATGCATGCAGGTAGTCCCTTTCATGTCAGTCGGGACACAGCCGGGTTAGAACCTGTGAGATGTTCCTGGCTATGCCTTCTTGTCCCAGTGACACCCGCTCTCCCTGCTTCTTATATTGGTGTCTGATGAATAGCAAGTGAAGGAAAGCCCCCCTCCCCTCAATGAAAACTGCAATAAAATATGACAGAGGTTTATGATTTTTGCCCACTCTTACAACCCTGATTGTAATTGTATATTTGCAGCACAATTGTGGGCTTTAACACCTAGCTGCCATAGAAGGTGTGTGCTCACTAGGCGTCTCCAGCACTGTGAGCGTGCCGCCACTGACAGCTCCCTGTGACAGTAGTGGATCACTGTGGCATGTCGATCACATGACCAGGAGGCGTACATGGTCACTGGCAGTCAACACTAGGAAGCATACATGGTCACTGACAGCCAACCACAGAATGCACATGACCAGGAGGCACACATGGTCACTGACAGCCAATCACAGGAAGCGCACATGGTCAACCACGGGAAATCTCATGACCAGGAGTCACCCATGTTTACTGGCGTTCAACCACAGCCAATCACATGACTAGGAAGCGCACATGGTCACTGTGACAGCCAATCACATGACTAGGAAGCACACATAGTCACTGGCAGTCATCCACAGAAATAACATGACTAGGAAGCACACATGGTCACTGGCGGTCAACCGCATGACTAGGAAGCACACATGGTCACTGGCGGTCAACCGCATGACTAGGAAGCACACATGGTCACTGGCGGTCAACCGCATGACTAGGAAGCACACATGGTCACTGGCGGTCAACCGCATGACTAGAAAGCACACATGGTCACTGGCGGTCAACCGCATGACTAGGAAGCACACATGGTCACTGGCAGTCCACCGCATGACTAGGAAGCACACATGGTCACTGGCGGTCCACCGCATGACTAGGAAGCACACATGGTCACTGGCGGTCCACCGCATGACTAGGAAGCACACATGGTCACTGGCGGTCCACCGCATGACTAGGAAGCACACATGGTCACTGGCGGTCCACCGCATGACTAGGAAGCACACATGGTCACTGGCGGTCCACCGCATGACTAGGAAGCACACATGGTCACTGGCGGTCCACCGCATGACTAGGAAGCACACATGGTCACTGGCGGTCAACCGCATGACTAGGAAGCACACATGGTCACTGGCGGTCAACCGCATGACTAGGAAGCACACATGGTCACTGGCGGTCAACCGCATGACTAGGAAGCACACATGGTCACTGGCGGTCAACCGCATGACTAGGAAGCACACATGGTCACTGGCGGTCCACCGCATGACTAGGAAGCACACATGGTCACTGGCGGTCAACCACAGGAATCGCATGTAATGCCTGTGGTGTTATGACATTTTAAAGGGCCAGCTCTCACTGGCTGGAAAGGGGAAAAGAAAAACAAAATGATGGACATCTTGTGCTTTTTGTCACCTTTTTCTTTTCTTTTTTTTTTTTGGTTTCTTCAGGTGGAAGAGGAGCTACAGGAGCAGGAGTTTCTAGACCGCTGCTTCCAGGAAATGTTGGACGAGGAAGACCAAGACTGGTTCATCCCCTCCCGAGACTTGCCGCAGGGTGTGGTCGGGCAGTTGCAGCAGCAGTTAAATGGTCTCTCAGTCAATGACACTCATAGTACAGAGGACATCTTGGTACGTTTACCTTCCTTCGGTGTTGAGACTGAACCTAATGTGACTTACACGTTCACATCTATGCGTTTTGCAGCCGGTCCGTTTTTGGAAATAGTCTCGGACTTTTTTTTTTTTTTTTCCCTATGTTTTTTGCATGTAATAGACTTCAATGGAATCGCACCAGAAATGCAAGTGTTATGCGATTCTTAATGTGTTCTTGCACTTTTTTTTTTTTAATTATTTTTATTTTTTTTTTCAGTCAGCGTATAAACTGTATGTAGCTGCATGCTAAGTAGTGGTCTGGGAAGTTGGCTGCCGCGCCCTTAACCAATGAGTCATCAGCTGTCAGCAGGATTCCCTGCTGACAGCTGAATGTAAGAAAAAAAAAAAAATTGGGGGGAAAAAAAACAGCGTGGGGTCTATACCAGTCCCTTCAGGTCTAGTATGGATTCAAGGGATAACGCCAAAATGAAGAAAAAAAAAAGGTGGGCATGCAGGTCAGGAAAGGGAGGTAGCGAGCGTGCCCCCCCCCCCCCCCCCCCTGAACCATTCCAGGCCGCATGCCTTCAACATGGAGGAAGTAGGTGCTTTGGGGGTGCCTCTGCCCCCCCCACCTTTAAAGCATCTTGCCCCCCATGTTGATGTGGCTAAGGGTATCTCCCCCACAACTCTGCTTGGTGGTTGTGGGGTTCTGGGGGCAGGGGGCTTCTCGGAATCTGGAAGCCCCCTTTAAGAAAGGGGCCCCTGAATCCTGCCTCCCATGTGGGGGTTTCCGGCAATATATTTTTATTTTATTTTTTTAACATTCAGCTGTCAGCGGGGAACCCTGCTGACAGCTGATGGCTCATCCATTAGTAGGGACATTGACAACCAGCAATGTACAGTGTGCTTAACCACTTAAAGACCAGGCCTCTTTTTCAGACTCTGTGTTTACAAGTTAAAAACAAGTTTTGTTTTTTTTTGTTTGTTTTTTTTTTTGTTTTTGTTTTTTTGCCAAAAAATTACTTGGGACCCAAGTAAATTGATACCCAACATGTCACACTTCAATATTGCACCCGCTTGTTGAATGGTGACAAATGTTTACCCTTAATCTCCATAGGTGACATTTAAAAAAATTCTACAGGTTGCATGTTTTGAGTTACAGAGGAGGTCTAGGGCTTGAATTATTGCTCTCACTCTAACGATTGCAGCGATACCTCACATGTGTGGTTTGACCACCATTTTCATATGTGTGCGCTACTCACGTATGCGTTCACTTCTGCGCGCAAGCTTGCCAGGGTGGGGCGCTTTAAAAAAAAAAAAATTCTTACTTTGCTTGATTTTTATTTATTTTTTTTTTTCTTTAAAAATGGGTTACTTTTATTCCTATTACAATGAATGTAAACATCCCTTGTAATAGAAAAAAAAAGCATGACAGGACCTCTTAAATATGAGATCTGAGGACTTTTTGACCCCAGATCTCATATTTGGACTTAAATGCAAAAAAAAAAAAAAAAAATTGTCATTTGAAAAAATGACAACAGAAAAATGTGCCTTTTTAAGACGTATGGGCAGAAGTGACGTTTTGACGTCGCTTCCGCCCTGCTATAGTATGGAGATGGGTGGGGGCCATCTTCCCCTCACTCGTCTCCACGCCCAGCCACGGACAGGTCCTGATCGCCACCTCTGCCGACGGCTTCGGTAAGCTGGAGGGGGGCGGGTGGCACCTCTCCCGCTGCAGAGACCACCATTATCGTAAACAGAACCACCGCCTCTAAAGATGGATACCTCGGTTGTGGCAGCAGCTGTTGCCGTTACCGAGATGTTTTTCTTCAAACTGCCAGCGTATATGTACCGGAGCTGGTCGGCAAGTGGTTAAACGGGGGAGCTTAAAATGATTGAAAACTGCATGCAAAAACTAGTGTTTTAAAATGCAAATCGCACTGCAAAATGTGCCTGGAAAAAACATATAAAGCGCAGCCGCATAGATGTCAACCTAGACATGGAGAGCATTGTGCAGCTTCTTCAATGCCTCTGCTTAACGTTTGTTGAGCTAAGATACCTTCATTGTCTTTAGTGGCTTAGCAGAACGGTCTCCTTGTACTGTATTGAGGAGCAGTAAAGCACAACCATTGTGCTGCACTACAAGCCGCTGTGTGCTTTAACCCCTAGCAGGTCGTTTATAAACCTACCTTGGTGAGACACGGGAATAAAGCCAAGCCCTACCCACTTCCACCACTGCTTTTTTTTTTTCTCCATCATGAAATGCCTTGTGCAAGCTTTGTGTCGGATTGCAGCGATTTGGTTGCTAGACTCCAGCATTGCATTTATTTATATTCCTAGTAAAATAGAACTAATTTTTCTGCCTGTATGTCCAGACTTTATATGCGTGCCAAATAGTGGTTTGGGTTCCTTTTTTCTGTTCCCCTCTCTCCAAACAGCAGACCTCTCCTCCACCGGTGGTGAAGGGCACTGCTATTTTTATACGTAGGCCTGTGCTTTGTCTGTAAATTAATGCCGTGTAGGTGTAAGATTACATTGGTGAGTGCATGCATTTTCTCACAAAGTTCCTCTCGTTTCAAAGGAGGAGAGAGGCCGTGAATATCATAATTTAGAGCAGCAGTTCTCTTTTTTGCAAAACAGATCAGACCTTACAGTACTGGGAGGGAATTGTATATTTCTATGGATCTGTTCAGATATAGGGGACTCTGCGCCCCCCCCCCCCCCCCCCCCCCCAAAAAAAAAAAGATTCCAACTGAAAGCACTCTACAGCAGAAGCCGTAATATACTTGCCATCCTGGTGGGCCGTGTCTCCTGCCTTACCTCTGTTCCAGCTCTGCAGCCTCCGTCAGTGTTTGGGTATTAACCTCTTCGGATGTGGAGGATGCCCGTGTACCCCACTGACTGCTGTGGTTCCTTCCTCTGACCCCCCCCATGTCAGTGTCTTATGATATGGGGCTTGATGGAAGGACTCACAGCAGTTTGAATGATTGCTGGTGGTGGCTGAAGCACTGGAAAGGTAGAATATGACTTCTATTATGGTCAACTTTCAGTTGGATTATTTTTTTGCAATGGGCAAGGTTGCTTTAGTGCAAAGAATCATACCAGTGAGTAATAATGCTTTAACCCTATGCCACCCAAGCCCACTTCTGGAATTTCTCTCCTACATACACACAAATCGTCACCTTCTTTTTATTTATTTAGCAGACACCCTAGGGAAGTGATGGTGAACCTTGGCACCCCAGATGTTTTGGAACTACATTTCCTATGATGCCCATGCACTCTGCAGAGTATTAAAGCATCATGAAAGTGCCAAGGTTTGCCATCACTGCCTTAGGGAATAAAATGGCGGCCGTTGCAATTATTTTTTTTTTTTTTTTGTCACGTGGTTTTTGCGCAGCAATTCTTCAAACGCCAAAAAAACCCCAAAACTTAAGTTAAAAAAATAAAACTACAATATATACCCCAATTTCTTTTGTATAATGTGAAAGCTGATGTTGCGCCGCATAAATAGACATCTCGCATGTCACGTTTTTTTAAATTGCACACACTTGTGGAATGGCACCCAGACTTTGGTACTTAAAAAATCTCCATAGGCTACACTTTTAAAATTTTTACAGGTTACCAGTTCAGAGGTCTTATGATAGAATTATTGCTCTCGCTGTGACGTTTGTGGTGATGCCTCACATGTGTGGTTTGAATGCCGTTTTTCATATGCGGGCGTGACCTACGTATGCGTTCACTTCACTATATATAGAGGGAGATCTCTATCTATATCTTTTATTCCTATTACAAGAAATGTAAACATCCTTTTGTAATAGGATTAAGGAATGACAGGTCCTCTATATGGAGACATTGGGGGTCAATGAGACCCCAGATATCTCCTCTACCCTGGAAAGCATGAGATTTAAAAAAAAAAAAAAAAAAATCTCTCTGCTTTCCAGGGGAGGAAAAACTGCTGCATTTTACAGCGCCGGAAGTGACGTCATGGCATCACTTCCGGCCTCCCAGGGTCATAGAGATGGGCAGGGATCAGCCGGTCCATGGCCAGCTCTATGGTAATCTGACTTCCCGATCTCGCGGCAGAGCAATCCAGCGGCTGAATAGCCCCTAGGACGGCTTTAACATTATAGGGAATTGCTGGCTGAAAACACTGGTATATGAATGGTGCCTGTAGCTGCAAGCATCATTCAGATATCACCACTTCATCCTAAGATGGTCATAGGGTGTCCTACAGGACGGGAAGTGGTTAAACACTACACCTGGAAGGTTTGTATTTTGCGAACGTGCGTTGGTCAGATTCCAGTGCAGATTACTGGTGACTAAATACAGCAATCTCGGGGTGCTGCCAGATAACGCTAATCCAGACCAGCTTTGTTTGGCAGTAGGCGGGTCCATAGAACGGGTGGGGGGGGGGGGGGACAGGGGGGGTTGCACCAATTTGTAGGTTTTGGCTTCGGATTCAGCATAATAATTAAACAGACTGAATGTTAGCCAGTTAAAGTTTACACAGATCTGCTGATGGCTTCGTAAGCCCAAGAACAGAAAGGCAGGGGTTAGATTTAAAGAGTTGATTGGTGTCCCTGGATAGAAATGTTGTGCTTTTTAACCCTTTCACTGCCGTGGTCAGGCTTGTGTGTGCATCAAGACCAGCTTCAGAGCGGACCAGTCTGTAACCCTTTTTGTCTATGGTATTCCCCCTTCTGCTTTAAAGCCCGACTCTGAGCAACTAAAAAAAAAAAAAAAGATCCTTTACAGTCGGGCTGTCCCTACACTGCAAGGGGTTAGTTGCTTGTTCTTGTTTAGGGCAGGGGTCTCAAACTCTCAAACTGGCAGCCCTCCAGCTGTTGCGAAACAAAAGTCCCATCATGCCTTTGCCTGTGGGAGTCATGCTTATAACGGTCAGCCTAGCAATGCCTCATGGGACCTGTAGTTTTGCAACAGCTGGAGGGCCACCGGTTTAAGACCCCTGATCTAGGTGCTCCCCATGGCCAGACTGGTCCCCGCAGCGCAATCCCCCCCCCCCCCCACAAAGGAAATGTGGGGGGGGGGAGCAAAATAAAAGTTTGGTCTAGGTCAGTGTTCGGAACAAGTAAAGGGGTCAGGGTGACTATTTTGCATAGGAAAAGTGTGTTTTTAGGTAGAATAAGAAAAGTAAATCAAAAAGCTGACTATTGTTACCCATTTCCAATTTTGTGCCAGTGTTCTTTTTGATATACAAAAAATAAACTGGGGGAGGGGGGCATAACAAAATTGAAAAATTGTTTACATTGCATTTAACATTAATTTTTACCCTCCATCATACGGTTAAAATAAACACATATGGGATGTCCCCCCTCCTGCCACACTCCGGTGCTTCTCCAGTCTCTCCCGTGCGATCGGGGAGCCTGAGAATAAATGGGGCGGTTGGATGTGGGGAATTATAGACCCCAGATCTCTCCGTAAAAGAGGACCTGTCATGCCCTATTTCTATTACAAGGGGTGTTTACATTCCTTGTAATGGGATTAAAAAGAGAGTCAATAAAATGTAATGGGATGGTTTGTGGGGTTTTTTTTTTTTTTTTTTACAAAGTGCCCCTATCGCCACGAACATTGGAGCTGGAGCAATAATTCTAGCGCTAGACCTCCAACTCAAAACTGGTAACCTGTAAAAATGTTTAAAGCATCGCCTATGGAGGTTAACCACTTCCTGCCCGACCTATAGCAGAATGATGGCCGGGAAGTGGTTCAGTTATCCTGACTGGGCGTCATATGACGTCCAGCAGGATAAGCTAACGCGGGGGGGTACGCAGCACAGCGATGGGTAGTGTGGCGTAGCTGACACACCGCATCTCCAATCGTGGTAAAGAGCCTTTGAACGGAGGCTCTTTACCATGTGATCAGCTGTGACCAATCATAGCGTGAACCAGGAAGTGCTGGTAAGGAAGCGCTGGTAATCTGCTTTCTTCGGTGTGTGCTGACAGATGCGATCAGTGGCTCTCCTGTGTGTGGGGGGGGGGCGGGGGTTGCGCTGATCATCGGCACAGGCCTCATCCAAGTGCTGCCTATTGGTGCCTGTCAGTGAAGGAGAAAAGCTCTATTTGTGGGAAGAAAATGATTAAAAATGTAGTTTGAATTCAGTGTTGCGTGGCCGCGCAATTGTCATTCAAAGTGTGACAGCGCTGAAAAGTGACCTATATTGAAGTGGATAAAGTGGGGTTCCACCCCAAAAAAATACATGAAAAATCCTAAAAAAACAAACATTTGGATATTTTTTTTTTTAACTTCTAAATGCCTGTTGCTATGGGGGCCCTCGTAGTCTGCCCCTTCCAGTGCCTGGGCTGGTGACATCACTTCCCCCTCGGCACAGGAAGGGCTCCGCTCTGCTCCCTCCCTCCTGTCAATCATCTGGGACCCATTACAGGTCCTAGGTGACTGAGCGGCCAATCGCGGCACCGCTCGCACATGCGCAGTGGGTGCCAGGCTGTGAAGCCACAGCCCGGCGCCCACAGTTGCAATGCCGGCGCCGCTGAACGGAGGGGGAAACTAGCGGGCTTCGATCCCCCGCATCGCTGGACCCTGGGACAAGTAAGTGTCCAATTAAGTCAGCAGCTGCAGTATTTGTAGCTGCTGACTTTTTTAATTTTTTTTTTTTGACTGGACCTCGGGTGGAACTCCTCTTTAAGTACCGAAGTTTGGTGCCATTCCACCAGTGTGTATTTTAAAGCGTGACATGTTGACTATTTACTCTGCGTCACATCTTTCACATTCTACCAAAAAAATTGGGGTAAATATTTGTTTTTTAGTGTTGTGTTTTTTTGTTTTTTTATTTTAATTCATAAAAGTGTTTTTGGCTTTTAAAAAAAAAAAAAAATTTGAAAAAATACTGTGCAACAAAAAAATGGCTACAGCCGCCATTTTTTTTCCCCCTAGGGTCTCTGCTAAATAAAATGTATGTTTGGTGGTTCTGATTTTTTTTCTAGGAAAAAATGTATTTATTTTTTTTTTTCCTACATGTAGGAGAGGAGTGTCAGAATTGGCCTGGGCTGTAAGTGGTTAAAATGCCATCCTGTCTTTCTTTTTTTGTTTAATCCTTTTTCTGTTTTCTTCTTTCTTTTTAGAGCAAAAGTACCCTGAACCCCGACGCAAAGGAATTTGTCCCAGGAGTGAAGTATTGAACATTGCAGGCGACTTTTTAAAAACAAAACGAAAAAAAAAAAAAAAAATACACAAAAAGACTGTTCCTTATACCTTCAGGATAAAGCTGCACAAAAAAAAGAGGGGATTATTTGGGGAGGTGGTTAATAAGCGATGCTTTAACTCGACACTGTGACTCGAGTACCTTAAATGTGGGATTATGTTTTTCTTCAGGCGTCTTAAAGCCGTTCCCGCCCCCTTTACAGCATAGGATTCGGTGGTATGCTTGTCGGACTTTATTTTTTTTTTTTTTCTTTAAAATACGGGGGTTCCGTTTTCATCAGAAGACCACCTGCTGTTGTATTAAAAGCGAAAACAACATGGAAGAATCGTAATTAAAATCATCCACTTTTTTTGTTTTTTTTTTCACCATCCTCTGACAGTCATCTGGTTTTTTTTTTTTTCATTGACCATTCACAGGAAGATGAGATTTGTAGCTTCCAGCATGAAGATGGTTACCTGAATTCCAACATTTGTGATTTTTAGGGGACATTTAACATTTGTTGTCATTTCAGTGCCATTCAGAAGGCAAATACACAGCTTTAGGGTCGTCTTATTATTATTTTTTTTTTTCTTTTATGTCTGGACTTGGTCCAAGTCTGTGTTTAGCTTTACTCAGGAGAGCAGACCCCTGATGGTTCTCCAGCCCGGAGAGCCATTGTTTTTTTCAGTGTTCAGTTTAAAAGGCGCCATCTTTTACCCGGACTTCGCCGTCGACAGCTTGTACCTCGGACTTCAGATTTTCTTGCAAAAACAGCAACAAAAAAACCCCATTCATCAAGTCTGTATACCCATTGTAATTATGCTGCAGTTGAATTACCGGCCTTGACTTCTCATATTAGAGTGATTTAGTATGACACAAACACTAAGCTACGCATCGTGGCTGACGGTAAGTGATGTTACAAAGGGGGTACAGTCGCGTCCCCCCCCCAAACATGCCATGGCTGCGCCATGTTAAAAATCAGTATGAGACTTATCTTTAGTCCTGTTACTGCCACCAAACCATAACTTTTTGGTTTGTCTGATCTTAAATAAAAAAAAAAAAAAACGCTGCAGAGTAAGGTTGAGCTTAACTGCGCAAGATCTTGCAGTTCCTCCAGAACAGAAGACACCCCCCCCCCCCCACCATGGTGGCTGCTCAACCCTGCTGTAGTCTAAGCTTTTTTCTTTTTTTTTTTTTTTTTTTCTTTACACAAGCCAGGCGCTATGGTCCATTGTCACTTGTAAAAACATGGCAAACGGGGATCTCGGAAATGCAGCCCCCGATTTGCCCACATGGCATGCACCTCCATCTTGCATTGATCCGTAATGTGCTCGGTGGGTAGAAAGAGAAACAAAATAAGCTACGTTTTAAAAAAAAAAAAAAAACTGCCTCTACAGTTGTATTGTTTTTATGAAGTGATATGGCCACACACACAAAAAAGAAAAAAAATCAAATAAATCAGCCTGATCATTGTATATGTGTTGAGTGCTTGTGATTGGTAACATCTGGTCTGAAGATTGTTTTATTAAAGTTGATTTATTCTCAGATTTAAAATGGCTGTAAACTCAGACATGAAATCTGAACATAGAATATCCCTCTATAGCAGGGGTCTCCAAACTGAGGCCCGGATGTGGCCCTTTTTCTTGCTTTTTTTTTTTTTTTTTTAATGGCCCTTGGGGTATTTTCATTCACTGATGCCAACAAAGGGGCACAGTTCCTCCCAATGATTGGGCACAATCCTACCTAATGACACAAACAGTAGGGCACCATTCCTACCAATGATGGGGCACAATTCCTCCCAATGACACAATTGATGGGGGACAATTCCCCCTCAATGATGGGGGGACAATTCCCCCCCCCAATGATGCCAATGATGGGGGACAATTCCCCGCCAATGATGGGGGACAATCCCCCCCCCCAATGACGCCAATGGTGGCCGTCAATTCCTCCCAATGACGCCAATGGTGGCCGTCAATTCCTCCCAATGGTGGGGCACAATGACACCAACGATGGGGCTCAATTCCTCCCAGTGGCGCCAACGATGGGGCTCAATTCCTCCCAATGACGCCAAAGATGGTGCGTTGTGTACTCCAAGTGATGCTGGGACATTTTCCACTCCTTATGGCCACAATCTGGCTCCCCTATAGGACAGTAAACTGGCCCTTTGTTTAGAAAGTTTGGAGACCCCTGGTTTATGGTGTGTACTTGACTCAATTAAGTGCACTAAGTGTAGTTTGCTGCTTCCTTCCCCTATCGGCATGAATCACTTCTGACAAGTTTTCCTGACGCCAAGAGAAAAATGGTGACGGGAAGGACCTCCAGCACACAGACCGCAGATAAACAGGTACAACTTATGTAGGGGGATTTGTTTTATCTGTCTCACCTGAGGCCAGTCACTTCACTGGGTATATGCAAGGGTTTACAACCACTCCAACTAAGCTATAGTAACCGTTTTGCGGAGAGGGATCAATAAAGTCAAAGGGATAGGACCCACACCTTTCCAAGTGAAAATGCTGTTTCAGGTTCCCTCCAGTTCTGATCGCATATCCACATCTCTAGGCCAGCTAATCCCCATGGGTAGATCAATGTTTAGATTTGCCAGTGTTTCCCCTTCAAAGAAATTGCATATTTAGTTTCATAGGGCTTTGGTTTTGTTAAGCTACAGGTAGGTGTACGCAGGATACTGGTCCATAGGTCTGGTGCATGAACCGTCTACAGTAGGGTGCCAATTTCAGCATTTTCTCCAGGAAAGTTACATCATCAACGCTTCTGTTACTCCTTTCTATTTATCCATACCAGCAAGCCCAAAATCGTGGTTGTAAAGTATCTCAAAAAGACAAATATTTTTTCCTATTTTGAAAAAGTAGGGGGGAGGGAATGGAATGTCTACCATGCTCATAGAGGTATGGTGACCCTGGTGTCCACAAATTTGTGGCCATATAATGTATGTTGTAAGTGCACACATTGTTTGAAATCATTGTAAGTCTGTTGGCAGTGTGATGTGTCTTGCCTGCCTCCATCACTGATGGATAAAGAGCCAACCACACAATGGGGTTGATTTACTAAAACCGGAGAGTGCAAAATCTGGTGCAGCTCTAGTTGCCAATTGGCTTCCAACCAGAGTGTAACTACTTGACCTACAGAGGATTTACGTCACTTAAATAAATTTTGTCTCCTCCCCCCCCCCCCCCCAACCCCACAAATGGCGCTTTCTCAGTGGTATTTCGATCACCACTTTTTTTTCTTTTTTTTTTTTTCTTTTTTTTTTTTTTTTTTGCTATAAACCAAAAAGACCAATTTAAAAAAAAAAAAAAAAAAAAAAAGATTTCTTTATCGTACATCATGGGACACCTAAGAGCCTAAGTAATTACTTAGTGGGTTATGGGCCACCTTCAGGTGTTGCCACTGATATACCCAATCCAGGAAGTTCACTCCCTATATAACCCCTCCTACTTCCAGGAGCACATCAGTTTTTTCGCCAGTGTGTTAAGGTGTTGGTCACAAGTGAAGATGTGCTCTGAGGAGCTCCAGGAGGGATCCATGCTGGATTTAAAAAAACTCTCTTCTCTTTGAGGGCTGGGTCCTAGGAACCAGGACTCTTTTTAGTCTTGCTACATTACCTAAAGTTGCTCCTGAGGGGTGCTATACAGGTCCAAAGGAGTGGAACCCCTATTAAATGGGATCCGGTCTTTGAAGGTTTACTAACGCAGCACGTCGTGATGGATGAAGTTTGGATCTGTCTGTTTCAGTAGTATCCTGCAGCGAGGATAAGGTAAGGGAAGAAGCTTAGGAACTGTAAAGTCCACCTATGCCTTTCTTCCATATATTAAACATTGTAATGCCTTAAAATCTCCTCTAGCAGGAGTAAAGATACACACACCTTATTACGTTGTTTCTCAGCAGCTCTGTCCAGCTACTGTGACTTTTTTTTATTTTTATACATCAAGTGGAGCTTTGTTCTGGTTTTGGAGGTTTAGCAGCAGCAGTTTAATAACATTTTATTATGTTTTACTTGCCTGTTTAAAGCTTGTTGTGCCCATACAGTGAAACTGCCAGGAGCGCCAGAAGGCAGCGGCAGCCTCCTCCTTCGGGTCCGCATTTCAGTCCTGAATGTGTGCCATGCGCTGGCTAAAGTTAATTTGAAAGGTGGGGGTAGGTCACTGAAAGGGGGCGTGGTCTAAGACAGTCAGCGCCGTGTGCAGGACTCTGCGTCCACGTGGAGCACATGGTGCACATACTGTGAAGTAATTAGGCTCACACCTGAAGTCTCTCATATAAAGCTGACGCTTATGACAAAGTCTCTATCAAGAGCAGCTGAAGTGAAGAGGCTAACACACAGGACACAGAAGCGCTGGGTCACGTAAACTGTGTATACAGGCATTTCCAGTACAGGAAATACAATTGTTCAGCATCAGAAATTGATCTGTATGGTAACATTATTGCTAGACTGTTGCTCAGCAAATATTATATTTGTCTTAAAGTGCCTTTGCTTTTGTGCTTAGCATTGTGACTTACAGAGCTCCCACAAGGGTGCCAAAAATACCACCCCCAGGTGCTGGGAACACCGAGCATACCTCCACACTGTTATCCTCTCCAGAGATACCAGATATGGCAAGCCAGGGTGAGTCATTGGAACCTATTGGTGGTACAACTGCTTCTCACACTTCAGCCCCTGTATACGTGACTGAAGATGCATTTTCCTCTGCCCTGCAGGGCTTAGAAGAAAGATTAGTGGCTTTAATCGCAACCTCCATCGAAGGAAGCGTGCTAGATCCCCCTTCCCACCTCAAACCCTTTACCAAGGGAACAGTGGGCACAGGATGAGGTATTGCCCTCAGACGATCACGTAGAAAAACGAGCCGATTTTTCCTCTGCGGAGGAAACAGTTGATGAACCTTATGCAACCTCGCAATCTGAGAGATTGATGGTACAAACTCTTACAGAGATGGTTCATTCCACTTTCATGCTACCCCTAACAGTCGGCTGAAAGTTTGGTCCCTTCCATGGGTTCTTTAAAACCTTTACAGCCTTTTCATGCATTACTAGATTACTTATTTATGCTAAATGGGATTATCCGGATAAGCATTTTCTCCCTCCATAGAGTTTCTCAGTTCTCTATCCCATGGAGGAGAAATTCACAAAAGATGGAAAGTATCAGCAGTAGACTCTGCGATTTCCAGCATCAATAAAAATGTAACTTGTCCAGTAGACAATGCACAAATGCTTAAGGATCCAACAGATAAGAAGTTGGAATTTTTGTTAAAATCCTCTTTCCTTGGCAGGTGCCATTTCTCAGCCTGCAGTCGCTGCAATAGGCATCTGTCAGTCCTTAAAGGACCAGTTCAAAGTGGCCCTTAAAGAGGTCCCTGAGGATCCCGTGAGTTTGCCAAACTACCAAAGGCGCTATTTTTTGCCATAGATGCCATAAGACTCTACACCAAGCGTCCCGCCTTGTGCTTGTGCTAAAACACATGCGTGGGACCCTGTGGTTAAAAAGTTGGTCAGCCGAAGCATCTTGCAAAAAAGCTTCTGACTAGTTTCCCTTTTCATGGGGAGCGACTATTTGGTCAAATACATCCAAATGATTTCTAGCAGGAAAGGTACTTTTTGGGGAAAAAAAAAAAAAGGTATAAACGTCCTTTTTATTTAAACGGACTCCTTCCCCTGTGCCAGGGGCAGCTGCCTCTAGGCAGTGGAGACGGCCTCCACCGTCGGACTCTAGAGGAGAAAACATTCAGCCCCTGTATACATGATTGAAAATGCAATTTTCCTCCACCCTGTAGGGCCTAGAAGGAAAATTTAGCCACATCTGCTATCCAAAAGGATAGAAAGTGTTAGATCCCCCTCCCCAACCTTAGACCCCTTATCAAGGGAACAGTGGGTAGAGGATGAGGGGTTACCCTCAGGTGATCAGGAAGAAAGGCAAACCGATTACTTTGTGGAGGAGACAACTGGACTTTTTTCAGCCTCGCAATCTGAGAGATTGCTGGTACAAACTCTTACAGAGATGGTTCGTGCCTCTTTCAAGCTACCTCTAGTAGAGTCAGCTGATATGTTTCTTAGGTTCCTTTAAAACCTTCACTGCCATTTGCATGCGTTTCCTGTACATGTACAGCTCCACGCAGAAATTCAACAGATCCATTCTAGATCTAAAAGAATCAAAATCAGTTCCTGAAGATCCACTCCTTTCTATGAAGTTGATCGGGTCAGTAGTTTCTATCCTACAAGGAGGAAAACTTCTGGTGACATCAGGGATGCATATCTGCATGTCCATATATTTCCTGCTCACCAAAGGTTTCTGCAGTTCAAAGTAGAACAGCATTTCAGTTTGTAGCCTTGCCCTTCGGGCCAGCTACAGCACCCCGAGTGTTCATAAAGGTGCTAGCCCCACGTCTAGCCTGGTTAAGGGCACAGGGCATAAACAGTCTTGGCATACCTAGACAAACTATTGCTAATAGACCAATTGGTGTTCGGAGTAAAGTGTATGCGTTACAACCAGTTACCTGGAAAAGTCTGGGTTATGTTCTCAACCTAGAGAAGTCCTCCCTTAAAACTGCTAAAGCTGGAGTATTTGGGTCTGATCATAGATACTGCCCAGAAAAAGTTGTTCTTGCCCAGGCAAAAAACAACTTCAAGAGACTTTGTGCGGAGGGTCAGGTTAAAAGGAGATCCTCTCCATTCGCCTTAGCATGAGGTTGTTAGGAAAGCTGGTGGCTTCTCAAAGCTGTTCCCTATGCCCAGTTCCATTTGAAACTGTTGCAAAACAGTATTTTAATTGCTAAGAACAAAACGATCCTTTAGATCGTTAGCTTAAGATTTGCCAATGCGCCTGTCCCAAAACCTCAATTGTTGGTTACTAAAGAATCTGCTAAAAGGAAAATCCTTCAGACCAGTTATCTGGAAAGTGGTAATGACAGACGCCAGCCTTTCAGGCTGGGAGCAGTACTAGAGAAGACGACTGTCCAAGGACAGTGTTCAAGAATGAAACATTCTAGAGAATTGGGCAGTGCGTCTGGCTCTGAAAGCCTGGCCTTCCAGGTTAAGGGATTGTCCTGTCAGAATCCAATCAGTCAATGCCACGGCTGTGGCCTGTATCAATCACCAAGGGGGCACCAGGAGTCTCTCAGCGCAGAGAGAGGTGAACCATATTCCAACTTGGACAGAAAGAAATATTCCGTGCCTATCGACAGTCTTCATTCCAGGAATAGAGAATTGGCAGGCGGACTACTTGTGCCGGCAGCAGATTATTCCCAGGGGAATGGTTTCTTCACCCCAACATATTTTCGGCTGTTTGTCAAAAATGGGGGACTCCGGACGTAGATCTCCTAGCGTCCAGTTCAACATAAAGTTAGTCAACTTTGTGTCCAGAACAAAGAATCCGTTCTATGCATTTTACCTCTATTCGATTGCTGCCTCAACGACTTTGCAGGATCAAGCTGGAAAGAAAACCGGTAATTCTGGCAGCATCAGCATGGCCCAGAAGGTCATGGCATGCACAAATTGTAAAGATGGCAGTGGAGGATCCATGGCCCCTTCCAGTAAGGCCATACCTGCTCTCACAGGGGCCGATATTCCATCCTACTTTGCGAACGCTAGATTTAACGGCCTGGCTATTGAAATCCACATGCTGAAGAAACGTGGGCTTTCCGGGTCAGTTATCTCAACTTTGATTACTGCAAGGAAGCCAGCTTCCAGAACTATATATTAGAGTCTGGAAGGCTTATGTTTCCTGGTGTGAATCAAAGGGTTGGCACCCTCAGATATAGGCAGAATTCTTGCCTTTCTACAATTAGGCATAGAGATGAAGTTGGTCTTTGAGTACTATTAAGGGCCAAGTCTCAGCCTTATTGATTTTATTTCAAAGGCCGCTTGCTACGCATTCTTTAGTCCGGGGTTTTATGCAAGGGGTGATGCGGATTAAATCGCTTTTGGGACTTGAACTCGGATGTTTTTGTAACGCTTACAAAACCATTTGAACCGATACAGCATATTCCCCTAGTCATTCTGACAAGGAAGCTGGTATTTTTGGTTGCTATATCCTCAGCAAGGAGGGTTTTGGAATTGGCTGCTCTTTCTTGTAAGGAGCCATATTTGATTATTGATGAGGACAGAGTGGTGTTACGCCCTCCAGGCTTTTTGCCAAAAGTGGTTTCAGGTTTTCACCTGAACCAAGATATTGTCCTGCCATCGTTTTTTTTTTTTTTTTTCCCAAAACTATGTTCCAGGGAAGAAAAGTCACTACATTGTCTTGATGTGGTGAGAGCGATGAGAATCTAGTTAAAGACAACTGCTCAGATTCTTAAGACTAATGTCTTTTTATTCTGCCAGAGGTTCCTAAGAAAAGACAGGCTGCGTCGAAATCCACTGTCGCTAAGTGGTTTCGGCAAGTGATAATTCAAACGTATAATTTTAAGAGGTAAAATCTCCCTCTTTTCAAGTTAAGGCACACTCTACCGGGGCGGTTAGTGTTTCTTGGGCAGTGCGTGACCAGGCCTCCATGGCTCAGATCTGTAAGGCCGCAACTTGGTCTCCAGTGCATACATTCACACAATTTTATCAGGTGGATGTAAAGAGTTATGAGGTTATCGCCTTTGGGTGCAGTATGCTGCAGGCAGCAGTATAAGTCCTCAAGTCTGAGGGTACCCTGCGGGTTGTGTCTCCCTCCCCTCAAGTAGCATTGCTATGGGACGTTTCATTAAGTAATTGGGCTCTGTGTCCCATGATGTACGTTACAGCTTACCTGTAAAATCCTTTTCTTGGAGTACATCATGGGACACAGAGCCTAAGTAATTACTTGATGGGTTATAGGCCACCTTCAGGTGTTGGATACTGGTTATACCAAATCAAGAAAGTTCACTCCCCTATATAACCCCTCCTCCTTCCAGGAGCACATCAGTTTTTGTAGCAAAGCAATATACTTAAATCCCAAAAGAGGGGAGGGACCTCTAAGTATATTGCTTTGCTACAAAAACGGAGGGGTTATATAGGGGAGTGAACTTCCTTGATTGGGTATACCAGTGTCAACACCTGAAGGTGGCCCATAACCCATTAAGTAATTACTTGGGCTCTGTGTCCCATGATGTACTCCAAGAAAAGGATTTTACAGGTAAGCTGTAATAAAAATCCTATTTTTTACTTTCGGCTATAAAACATTCCTTGAAAAAAAAAAAATTGAAGAAAAATCTAATTTCTTCATCAATTTAGGCAAGTCTATATTCTGCTACATATTTTTGGTAAAACAAATCCCAATAAGCGTATATTGATTGGTTTGCGCAAAAGTTGGTGTCCAAAAACTGTGGGATAGATTTATTTATACTAAGAATGGCGTCGATCAAAAACTTATAGTGGGACTGCGATATTGCGGCTGACAAATCAGACACTGACACTTTTTTGGGGACCAGTGACACTTAATACAGTGGTCAGTGCTAAAAAAGATGCATTGTCACTGTACTAATTACACTGGCTGGGAAGGGGTTAACGGGGCAATCTAAGGGTAAATGTGTGCCTAGCCAGTGCTTGTGTAGTGTGGGGGAGGTGCTTGTACAAGGGAGAGGCATGGATCGGTGCCCGTGCTTTGGAGACTCGCAGGATCCATGCCTTCTGTACTGACAGAACGGCGATCTGCATTGTTTGCATAGGAAGATCACCATTCTCCCTCTGTACCGAAGCATTGGCCTGGTGCTGGGGGACATGAAGTTTGCCGCATCCACTGATCAGCTCTTGCTGTGTATAATCACAGCAGGAGCAGGCCGGCAGGTGCACGCCCCAGATCCAGACTTGCATGATCACGTACTAGATAAGTGATCTGGTGCAGAGCGACTGTCCTGCTGCAGTATATCTACAGTGGGCAGTGGTTAATTGGACAAACTGAAGTCAGAAACTGGCTACCATGCACAGCTGCACCAGATTTTGTACTCCAGTTTTTGTAAATCAACCCCAGTGTGTAACTGTTCAAGGTAAAGATCCCCAAAAAGTCCTCCTTGGTTCTGGCAGGTCCAGCTCGGCATCCGGCTCGATTTTACAGGTATGTCTAAATTGCTGTTTTTTGGGTTTTTTTAACGGTTTTTAGAGGTCTGCAAGTATGATCCACTTGGGGTCCTTTCACACTGGGGCGGGGGTGTTGTCGGCGGTAAAGCGCCGCTATTGTAAGCGGCGCTTTACCGTCGGTATGCGGCCGCTAGCGGGGGCGGTTTTACCCCCCTGCTAGCGGCTGAGAAAGGGTTAAAACCACCGCAAAGCGCCTCTGCAGAGGTGCTTTGCCGGCAGTATAGCCGCGCCATCCCATTGATTTCAATGGGCAGGAGCGGTATACACTCCGCTCCGAAGATGCTGCTGGCAGGACTTTTTATACCGTCCTGCCAGCGCATCGCTCCAGTGTGAAAGCCCTCGGAGCTTTCACACTGGAATTAAAGCAGCGGCTGTTTCGGGTCGGTTTGCAGGCGCTATAAGCGCAATAGCGCCTGAAAACCGCCCCAGTGTGAAAGGACCCTTAAAGAAGCCCATGTTCTGTGCCCCAGGGGCCAAATTACATGTACTTTGTCCCCTCTACCTGTGTGCTCTAGAAAGCTAATCGTGAGATTGTAAACTACCCCCCCCCCCCTTTCTACCTACCCTTGGCCATCTGAAAATGCAACTAGCAAGAAGACTTCTGCATTGATAGCTGGCGCCTATCTCCGGGCACTTCGTCCATGACCACCTAGACCCGGGGTCTCCAAACTTTATAAACAATGGGGCAGCTTAATGTCCATCAAACTTTAGGGGGCTGGACTGTGATCAGTGGGAGAAGAAAATGTCCTGGTGTCAGTGGGAGTAAACCATGCCCCACCTTTTTGATATTAAGGGGAGTAATACTGCCCATCGTTGGTATTAGCAGGAGATATAGTACTTCATCATTGGTGTAAGTGGGAGGAATAGTGTCCCATCAATGGGAGAAATGGTGCCCCGTTGCCAGTGGTGAAGAATGGTGGCCCGGTGTCGTTCGGTGCGAAGAATAGTGGCCTGGTGTTCGATGGGGGGACTAGTGGCACGGTGGTGTTTGGTGGGGGGGGGATTAGTGGCCCGGTGTCGTACGATGGGGGGGACTAGTGGCCCGGTGGTGTTCGATGGGGGGACTAGTGGCCCGGTGGTGTTCGATGGGGGGGGACTAGTGGCCCGGTGGTGTTCGATGGGGGGGACTAGTGGCCCGGTGGTGTTCGATGGGGGGGACTAGTGGCCCGGTGGTGTTCGATGGGGGGGACTAGTGGCCCGGTGGTGTTCGATGGGGGGGACTAGTGGCCCGGTGGTGTTCGATGGGGGGGACTAGTGGCCCGGTGGTGTTCGATGGGGGGGACTAGTGGCCCGGTGGTGTTCGATGGGGGGGACTAGTGGCCCGGTGGTGTTCGATGGGGGGGACTAGTGGCCCGGTGGTGTTCGATGGGGGGGACTAGTGGCCCGGTGGTGTTCGATGGGGGGGACTAGTGGCCCGGTGGTGTTCGATGGGGGGGACTAGTGGCCCGGTGGTGTTCGATGGGGGGGACTAGTGGCCCGGTGGTGTTCGATGGGGGGGACTAGTGGCCCGGTGGTGTTCGATGGGGGGGGACTAGTGGCCCGGTGGCGTTCGATGGGGGGGGGACTAGTGGCGTTCGATGGGGGGGGACTAGTGGCGTTCGATGGGGGGGGACTAGTGGCCCGGTGGCGTTCGATGGGGGGGACTAGTGGCCCGGTGGCGTTCGATGGGGGGGACTAGTGGCCCGGTGGCGTTCGATGGGGGGGACTAGTGGCCCGGTGGCGTTCGATGGGGGGGACTAGTGGCCCGGTGGCGTTCGATGGGGGGGACTAGTGGCCCGGTGTCCAGTGGGGGGGATTAGTGGCCCGTTGTAGGTGTCAGTAGCTATGCCCCACTGCTGCTGATAGCAAGAGGAATAATGCCCCAAGGGCCAGATAAAAGCAAAGGGGCTGCATCTGGCCCCTGGTCCGCAGTTTGGAGACCACTGGCCTAGACTCACCAGAAGCTCAGTCTTTTGGCATCAATGATGTACAGCGTCATTCTTCCTAGTGGAGCCACACATTATCTGAGCACCACAAACCAAAAATGCTATTTAATTCTTTAATGCAAACTTGGACTTATCTAAGAGTCTTAGCCCTGGTTCACTCTAAATGCATAGTTACATAGTAGGTGAGGTTGAAAAAAAGACACAATCCAACCTATGTAAATGCGACTTTAAAGGTCAGTGCGATTTCAGGTGCCACTTACCTGACAACATCTGTGCAACTTCATGCACAGATGTTGATTAACGTCGCACCCAAAATCGTGAAAAAACAGTGCACAAACCTTTTTTGCTCAAATTGCTGTGGCATCTCAAAGTCTGAGTCGCACTGATTTGAACGGTTCTATTGTCGACAATGGGGTGTGACTTGTCATGCGATTTGTAAGTGTCATATTGCATGACAAGTCGCATCAGTGTGAACGGGGGCTTAATGTTTTACAAAACCTTGATCCGGTAGTGTTTGTAAAGAAATGTGTGTAAACGGGGGGGGGGGGGGAGGGAAAATGTTTGCCGCTCACACTGTGAGGGGGGGTGATCATCCTGTACCCACCACTCTGGGTGCCGGCCAGGGAAAGAGCTTGTCTCTGCTCCAAACGATAATGTAACAGAGGGTATGTCCTGAGAGCCGCACATCAATGCAAACCAGTTTGTGGTAAAAAAAAAAGTGTAAGTTCTGAGGGATGGAGTGAAACTCATAGGAGGTGTGGTCTAGTGGGGGTCCAGGCTGAGACTGCCATTCACTTTACCCCCAAATGGGTTTGCATTGATGTGCGGCTCTCGGGGACAGACACGCCCTCGGAGCCATTTTTGCTCATTACATATGCAGGCTTTGCTTCTGGCTTGTAGTGCTGCACAGTGATAGTGCATCAATCCTCTTCTCCAATTCAGCTCTGTGAAGATTGTCCTGATGAAGAACTGTAGACAGTATAAAGAATAAAGCTGGTTGGTCATTAATAACTTCAGCCCCGGAAGGTTATACCCCCTTCCTGACCAGGCCATTTTTTTTTTTTTTTTGTGTTGCGGCACTGCGTTTTTTTTAACTGACAATTGCGCCGACGTGTGGCGTTGCACCCAAACAAAATTTACGTCCGCCGTCTTTTTTTTTTTTTTTTTTTTTTTTCCCACAAATAGAGATTTCTTTTGGTGGTATTTGATCGCCTCCTGCGGTTTTTATTTTTTTTTTGCTATAAACAAAAAACCCAATTTTTTGGGGAAAAATGTTTTTCTTTACTTTCTGCCATAAAACCTTTTTCAATTTAAAAAAATTGCATTTCTAAATATAATTAGACCAATATGTGTTCTGCTACATATTTTTGGTTAAAAAAAAAAAAATCCCAGTAAGCGTATATTGGTTTGCATAAAAGTTTTTTTTGTTTTTTGTGTCTACAAACTATGGGATATTTTTGTGGACTTTTTAATTCCTTTAATTGTTTTTACTAGTAATGTCGGCGATTTTTTTTTTTTTTTTTTTTTTTTGCGGGACAGCGACATTGTGACGGTCAAATCGGACACGAAGTGACATTTTGGGCGAGTAGTCACACCAATACAGTGGTTAGTGCTAAAAAAAAAAAAAAAAATTCACGATCAATGACACTGGCAGGGAAGGGGTTAACATCAGGGGCAATTAAAGGGTTAAGTGTTCTCCTAGGGCAGGGGTCTCCAAACTTTCTAAACAAAGGGCTGGTTTATTGTCCTTCAGATTTTAGGAGGGCCGGACTGTAGCCAGGGAGTGGAAATTTTTCTTGGCATCAGTGGGAGTAAACATCACCAACTTTGGTATTAGGGGGAGGAATATTTCCCTATCATTGGTAGGAGTAGTGCCCCATTGTTGGGTGTCAATGGGAGAAAAGTATCTGGCCCTTGGGGGACTACTCTCCCACTGATACGAGACAAAGGCAAGCTAAGGGCCACATGTGGCCCCCAGGCCGCAGTTTGGAGACCACTGTCCTAGGGCATGGTGCTCAACCTGTGGCCCTCCGGCTGTTGTGGAACTACAAGTCCCATGAGGCATTGCAACGCTGACAGTTACAAGCATGACTCCCAAAGTCAGAGGCATGATGGGACTTGTAGTTCCGCAACAGCTGGAGGGCCACAGGTTGAGCACCCATGTCCTAGGGAGTGATTTCTAACTGTGTGGGGGATGGTTTAACTGGATGAAGAGACATCTGTGTTTCTGATTAGCAGGAACACAAGATCTCTCTCTTCCTCTGACAGAACAGCGGTCTGCCTTCTTTACATAGACAGGTCGCCCTTCTGCCTCTCCTCTGAACAAGTGCGGGTGGCCATCGGCCCCGCTGATTGGCTCCCGCTGTGTCCAGTCGCAGCGGGAGCACGGCTCCAACGCGCGCACGTGTGCCCCAGAGATGACGTGCAGGTATGTGATTTTTGCACGGGGAACCCTGCATCCAATTCGCATCAGTGTGAACGCAGCCTAAAGGTGCGGGCTCTGCCTTTTTTTAGGCTGCATTCACACTTGAGCTTAGCCCTGGTTCACACCAGTGCGGTTTTGATGTCACGTGATTTCAAAGCTGTGCGATTTTCACGTGCAGCTTGAGTCGCAGCAATTTGAATGGTTCCATTGCCGCGAATGGGGTGCAGCTTATGTGACTTTGAACTGTCGAATTGCACTGGTGTGAACCAAGCCAAAAGCTACCAGTTTTCGATGGTGCTTGTCGCCACTGTTTTCCATACTCGGGTGTGTACAGGCACCATAGAGAACTGTTTTTTTTGTTTTTTATGTATGAGCGTTTTTGCAGCTTCAAGCCTCACAAGTTGCTTGTCCTCAAATTTTTGGTATACGCCTGTTTTTGTTCAGGTAAGTTGTACATTTTTATCTCAAATTTTTTTAAAAATTTCGATCTTTTTTTATTCAAAAATTAAACAGGTTCTCCCCATAGAGAGAATACAATTCATCTCAGATTTTTAAAAAGGGCAAAAAAAAAAAAAAAAAAAAAAATGAAAAATGAGCTAAAAGGTTCTGAAGTTCGAAGGTGTACTCCAGTCAGATATAAAATACAGGAATTTAAAGCGGCTTTGTTTTCACGAGTGCAGTAATTTTAACTTTTACAAGCAGGTGGTGTAAGTACCTTAACCACTTACAGACCCCTTTCACACTGGGGCGAGCGTTGACAGTAAAACGGCATCAGTTTTAGTTTTTACCACCATTTTACTGCATTACTTTAACTGGGGATTGCTCGGTCATGCAACGTTGCACACAAACAAAATTTATATAATTTCACACAAATGGAGCTTTCTTTTGATGGCATTTGATTATCGCTGGTAATTTTTTTTTTTTTTTTTTTTACTTTTGTGCTAGAAAACCTATCCAATTAACGAATTTATTCATAAATGTTGGCCAAAATGTATTCTGCTAGGTTATTGAGAAAAAAAAAATCCCAATAAGTGTATATTGGTTTGCATGAAAGTTATAGCGTCTACAAATGACAGTCTATAAGATGGAATTAACGTTTTTTTTTTTTAAAGCTACTAATAGCAGTGATCAATGGCTTATAATGGGACTGCAATAGTGCGGCGGACAATCTGACACTAACTGATGCTGGGGGGAGAAATGACTGCCACTGACATTAATGCAGTGATCAGTGCTAATACTATACACTGTCACTGGCTGGGAAGGGGTTAAATATGTGTAATGGGTGCTGCTTTTACTAACTGATTTCTAATCTTCTCATCCCTGCTTTGCCTTCAGCAGTGGTTCTCAACTCATGTCCTCAGGACCCCCTACCAGGCCAGATTTTAGGTATTGCCTTGGGGAGATGCAGACTAGAATACTGCAATCACTGAGCAGCAAATGATATCACCTGTGATGTATTTCAGTTATCTTGCAAACCTGGCCTGTTAGTGGGTCCTGAGGACAGGAGTTGAGAACCACTGGCCCTACAGCACCTGCTCAATCGCAGTATTTTGCGGGCGGTCGTTAGGTTAACCACTTCTGGACCGGCTCACGCCGATATACGTTGGCATTTTGAAGAGGGATATCGTTATGGCAGCAGCTAGATACCATAACTCCGGTATCCTCTTCTTCAGTGAGCGGTCCAGTTGCAGATAAGTTCTCTCTGCGGTGTCATTCACTGCAAGATCACTTGGTGGCGGGAAAGGGGGGACCCCCGCCACTCAGGTGCCCTCTTACCGGAGCCGTCGGCAGCGGCGGAGGCGATAGTGTCCCCTCCCTGGCTTGGTATGGAAACGTCACTTCCGCCCATAGCTCTTAAAGCAACCTTTTCTTTTTTTATTTTTTGTATAAATATGAGATCTGAGGACTCTTTGACCCCAGATCTCATATTTAAGAGGTCATGCCATGCTTTTTTTTTTTTCTATTACAAGGGATATTTACATTCCTTATAATAGGAATAAAAGTGACACAATTTAAAGAGCTCCTATTGAGATTTTTAAGGGTAACAGTTTGTCGCCATTCCACGAGCGGGCGCAAGTTTTGAAGCGTGACGTTGGGTATCAATTTACTCGGCGTAACATTATCTTTCACAATATAAAAAAAAAATTGGGCTAACTTTACTGTTTTTTATTTTTTAATTCAAAAAAGTGTATTTTTTTTTTCCAAAAAAAGTGCGCTTGTAAGACCGCTGCACAAATACAGTGACAAAGTATTGCAACGACCGCCATTTTATTCTCTAGGGTGTTAGAACCCCTAAACATATCTTTTTTTTTTCTAAGTAATTTTCTAGCAAAAAAAAAATGTTTTAACTTGTAAACAACAATTCTCAGAAAGAGGCTCGGTCCTTAAGTGGTTAAGACTATTTTTTGGGGATAGAGTAGGGTACGTGTCCCCATTGGGAGATTCACCATTCTATTTGTACCGTGGTGGTTGTTAAAGTAAGGGGGGGGGGTTATCCACAATGTTTGAGTCTTCCCCAGAAGAGGAGGAAATCTTCCAAAGGGGACACTTGTTCTGGGGCCAACTGATTTAAGGTTTTTTTTTTTTTTTTTTTTTTTTATCACAAGCTGTTGAGGGGCAATAAAACCCCCATGGTTGCATTTTTATCACCACCCCCTCCCCCCTTCTGCTGCATTGGCATCAACTGAGGAACTGAGGGTGTGAATGTGCCACAGTTGTGATGCTTTGCTCTGTGGCAGGAATTATAACCCATGTGGCTAGAGGTCGACCGATATGGGTTATTCTCTGGCCGATGCCGATATTTAGAAATCGCGGTGGCTGATATGTGATGCCGATATATTAGGCCTATTTATTTATTTTTTTTTCTTCATCTCATAAAATTTAACAGTTAGACCCCTTCCACACTGGGGCATTTTTTGGGCGCTTTTGGGCTAAAAATAGCGTTTGTAAAGTGCCTGTAAAACGGCTCCCCTGCAGTCTGTGTGATATCCCGAGTGCTTTCACGCTGAGGTGATGCGCTGGCAGGATGTTAAAAAAAAGTCCTGCAAGCAGCATCTTTGGAGCGGTGTATACTGCTGCTCCACCACTCCTGCCCATTGAAATGAATGCGCACCGCTGCCAAAGCGCCTGCAAAGCGTTTCGGCAGCGGCGCTTCAGGGGCGCATTTAACCCCCTTCCTCGGCTGCTAAGCGCCCCGCTAGCAGCCGAATAGCGCCGCTAAAATGACGGTAAAGCGCTGCTAAAACTAGCAGCGTTTTACCGTCAACGCATGCCCGCTGCAGTGTGAAAGCAACCTTAAGTGATACAGAAAATTTTTTACATTTAAACATTTATTAAACAAAACAAACCTCCAAGCAGTTCACTTGTATGTAGAATTTAGATGAAAAAAAAAAAATTAAAAACTATCTTGAAAATAAATACACAAACAGGTAATCAAAACTTTTGGACGAAAAAAAATGGGCTAACTTTACTGCTTAGTTTTTTTTTTTTTTTTTTAAATTGCATTTGAAAGAGCGCTGCGCAAATACCGTATGACATAAAATATTGCAACAACCGCTATTTTATTCCCTAGGGTCTCTGCTAAAAAATGTTTATCCATCCTCCAGGTCGTTTGTGAATAAATTAAATAGTATTGGTCCCAGGACAGAACCCTGAGGGACCCCACTTTCCACATTGGACCATTTTGAGTACTCCCCATTTATCACCACCCTCTGAACTCTCCCCTGTAGCCAGTTTTCAATCCATGTACTTGCCCTATGGTCCATGCCAACGGACCTTACTTTGTACAGTAAATGTTTATGTTGAACTGTATCAAATACTTTTGCAAAATCCAGATACACCTCGTCTTCGGGCCTTCCTTTATCTAGATGGCAGCTCACCTCCTCATAGAAGGTCAATGGATTGGTTTGGCAAGAACGATTCTTCATGAATCCATGCTGATTACTGGTAATGATATCATTCTTATTACTAAAATCTTGTATATAGTCCCTTATTATCCCCTCCTAGAGCTTGCATACAATTGATGTTAGGCTAACTGGTCTGTAATTCCCAGGGATCTATCTTGGCCCCTTTTTAAATATTGGGGCTACATTGGCTTTTCTCCAATAAGCTTTTACCATTCCAGTCAAACTGTTTGTAAAAATTAGGAATAATGGTCTGGCAATTACTTGACTGAGTCCCTTAAGGGCACTCGAGTGCAAGCCATCTGGTCCCGGTGATTTATTAAAGTTTTTTTCAAGTCTATTTCTGTCCTCTGTTAGCCATGAGGGTGCTTCCTGTGACATGAAGCGCCCCCCCCTGATTCCCTCGTGAAGACTGAAAAGAATAAATTCAATACCTCTCTCCATCCTTAGTAACCTTATTCCCTTCATCAGTCTTTGAGACCGATATGATCTGACCTCCCTTTATTACTATTTATATACTTAAAGAATTTCTTGTGGTTTTTTTTTTTTTTTTTTTTTATTTTATTTTTTTTTTTTTAACTCTCCTCCGCTACGTGCCTTTTGTGTTCTATCTTGGCCTCCTTGATTGCGCGTTTACATTTCTTGTTGCATTCTTGTAAAGTTGGAATGCTGATGATGATCCCTCAGCCTCGTATTTTTTGAAGACCTTCTCCTTTGCTTTTATATGTATTTTTACGTTGGCGTTAAGCCACCCAGGACTTTTATAAGCTCTTAACATTTCTTTCCCATTGGGATGCACTGGCTAATGCCCCTATTTTAATATGCTCTTAAAGCATACCCATTTTTCCTCCGTCTTTGTTCCTAAGATTTTATCCCAATTATCTTCTAGCAAGGATCGTGGTTTAGGGAAGTTGGCTCTTTTTAAATTCAGTGTCTTTGTATTCCTCTTATGTTTCCTATTTGTGTGGTTTATACTAAAACTAATTGACCTGTGATCGCTGTCTCCTAAATTGCCCCGTATTTCTACATCTGTGATCAGGTCTGTATTGTTGGTAATCCGTAGATCCAGTAATGCTTTGTTTCTAGTTGGTGCATTTACCATCTGACCCATAAAATTGTCCTGCAAGACATTTAGGAACTGGCAAACCTTAGATGAATGCGTGGTTCCCTCCGCCCAGTCTGGATAATTAAAATCCCCCATTATGACACTTCCCATTCATGCTGCTAATCCAAATTGTGATAGAAGGCCCGCCTCCCAGTATTACTTTCCCCTTAGTTTCCTCCCTTTGTAGCTCTACCCATAAGGTTTCCACCTCCTCCCTTAGTGATGTCGTCTCTCACATTCACTTGTACATCATTTTTGATATACAGGCATACCTCACCCCCTTTTTTTACCCTCTCTATCCCTGCAATATGGGGAATACCCTTGAAAAGTTGCCTGCCAATCATGAGAGCTGTCGAACCAAGTCGCTGTAATTCCTACAAAATCTAAATCCTCCTCGTACAACAGTATCTCAAGTTCTCCCATGTTGTCCATCAGACTCCTGGCATTGGTGAGCATGCTATGTAGTTTAGACCGGCATGCTAACTCCTTATCGGGTGCTCTGGGGTTGCAAATAGGACTTGTTACTATACTTGCCATGGGTTTAGGTACTTCAGTCAACCTACCACTAATGCCCCCAATACTACCCTCTGGAATATGTTCCATGCTGACTATCTCTACCTCTGGAAAAAAATCCCAAAAAGCGTATATGGATTGGTTTGCGCAAAAGTTATAGCGTCTAAAAACAATGGGATAGTTTGTCTTCTGTACAGGGCTCTTCAGTGTGACAGAGCTATATAAATCATAGCACTGGATGGACAGAAATTAAAACCCTTGTTTAGGTAAAGCAGGTACACTTTAGTCTGTATTTGTTTGCCTGGAGTTCAGCTCTTAAGTAAACCTGACAGAGGCTTTCATTGTTGACTTTTTGATTGTGGCAATTCTTGCATGTGAATATGAGCAGAACATTAGATGCTCTTAGCAATATATGGTTTCGTTTATTCAGAATGGCACCAGGGACCTGCATGACAGCCACTTAACAGTACTTTATGGTCAAACATTTGTGGACACCTGACCATCATATCTATATGAGCTTTTTGGATATCTTCCAATAATGGCTATTAACCAGGCCTTTTTCTGGCACTGTTTGGTTTACATGTAACAATTAAGTATTTTTTTTTATTTTTTTTTTGCTAAATTTCTTGGAAGAGAGAGATTAGAGATGTGGGTGTTGCAACTTTTTATGTCACGGCATTTGCGCAGCAATCTTTTAGAGAAAAAAAATACTTTTTTGAATTTTAATGCACAAAAACACAATATAATACCCGATTGTTAAGTAAAATTTAAAAGGTGTTGCGCTGAGTAAATAGCTGGCAAACATGTTACGTTTTAAAATTGCGCATGTTTGGGCAACAAACGACATCAATTTTACTATCCATAGGTGACGCTTTTAGTGTGGTGTTTTTTTTTTGTTTTTTTTTTTTGGGGGGGGGTTATAGGTTACTACTTTACATTTACAGAGGAGGTCTGGTGCTAGAATTACTGCTCGTGATCTGACGTTCGTGGTGATACCTCATGTGTGGGACAGTTGCTGTTTGTGTGCATTTGCCTTTGTGCAGGGGTTAGGGGGGCTTTACGTTTTTATTTCCATCCCTTTTTTTGGTCACTTTTATTAATATAAATATCCCCTGTGCTGGCAATAGGCAGTGATGAGTACTCCTCTGCCCTTAAAAGCATTTGATCACACCAAGATCCGTGTGATCAAATGCTTTCCATTTCTAAAAATGACGCCAACTTACATCCAGGGAAACCGGTGTATACTCATTGCTTCCGGAATCCTATATTGGAGGTGAAAAGATCCAATCTGTTTGCCTCTATGATCAGCTGGTGATGGTGCCAGCTGGTTGAGCAGGAAATACTGATAAAGCCACAGAAGGCGGCAAGATGGGTTTGACGTCCCCTTTCACTGCTTGTACCCACTAGGATTGCTTTTACAAGAGAGCTGGCCGTCATCCCTAAAACGATACTCGGGTGATTCCTGCAGCTGCTGGTATAATCACTTGACATCTAGTGATGTACTGTTACGTTGCTGGTCGTCAAGTGGTCAAAGCAGAAGTAAACCACCAGTAAAAAAAAATGTGGCCCAAGGAGCCTTTTGCCATAATGTACAAAAGTACGCCCTGCATATTTCCGCAGTATGGGCACTCACCTAGCAAAGCAATCTCTAGCTCTGCAATGTCAGCACTTCCATCTTCTCTCCCGGTCTTCCTCCATGTTTAGAGTCTTTGGCCTTCTTCATTGCGCATGCAAGTTACTTTTTCCCGCAACAGAAATAAGTGGAGTGTGTCCCTTTAGCAGAAGTCAATTTGAAAAATGCTGCTTTCATTGGTGGTCAGTATGCCACCCTTAAGCTTCGTACACACAGTACGATTGTTGGCAGGGGATTGTCTGTTGACAGACTGTTGTTAAAAAGAGTGTACTAACGGTAAGATTTTAGGACAATTGTCCACTTTTCTGCCAACAAATGTTAGATGACAGGCTAGTAAATTTTCCGCGGACAACGGTTTAATGTCAGATTTTGGTCAGTACACAAATGGTCAGTATGGTATCGTATGGTCAGTACACAAATTCGTCACACAAGTCGAAAGTACAAACACGAATGCTCGGAATCAATGCTCACCAATCCCGAAATTAGCAGAAGGGGCCCAAAGCGTGGCGCTCAAAAGCTGAAATTCCTTGTATATAGTCACTACGTTCATGTTTGTGGCACAACATTTGTGTACCGTTAGTATGCAAGACAAGATCCTGGCACATGCCCTTTTGACAAAAATCAGACGCCTGGTTGGCCAACAATCGTACCATGCGTACGAGGCTTAAGACCGCTAAAAAGATCATTGGGGGTTGTTATTTTGGCTATATAGGGTTATTGGCCCCCAGAACTATGCGGGGACTATTGGCCACTTGCAGATAGCCTAACTGTAAATGTACTTCATGGATTTACTGTTAAATGAGAGAAATTTGGAGTCTTTTAGACACCAGATCTCTCCATAAAGAGGACCTGTCATGCTATACTGTTGCAAGGAATGTAAACGTTGCCAATAGAGCATGAGAGGTCTTCTTTATGGAGTAATCTGGGGTCTAAAATCCCAAATCTCTCCTTAATAAAAGTGATCAAAACATTTTTTTTAAGGGATAGTGTAAAAATTGTAAAATTATAATAAAAAAAAGCATCCCTGTGTGCTCACACACAGTAGTAAACTTGTATGTAGGTCACGCCCACATATGTACAGTTGTGCTCATAAGTTTACATACCCTGGCAGAATTTTATGATTTCTTGGCCATTTTTCAGAGAATGAGTGATAAAACAAACTTTTCTTTCACTCGTGATTAGTGTTTGGCTGAAGCAATTTATTCTCAATCAACTGTGTTTACTCTTTTTAAATCATAATGAAAACAAACTAGCCAAATGACCCTGATTAACAGTTTACATACCCCAGTTCTGAATACTGTGTATTGCCCCCTTTAACATCAATGACAGCTTGAAGTCTTTTGTGGTATTTGTGAAATGAGGCTCTTTATCTTTAGATGGTAAAGCTGCCCATCCCTTTTGGCAAAAAGCCTCCAGTTCCTGTAAATTCTTGGGCTGTCTTGCATGAACTGCATGTTTTGAGATCTCCCCAGAGTGGCTCAATGATATTGAGGTCAGGAGACTGAGATGGCCACTCACTTTATTCTGCTGTAGCCAATGACAGGTCGACTTGGCCTTGTGTTTTGGATCATTGTCATGTTGAAATGTCCAAGTACGTCCCATGCGCAGCTTCCTGGCTAATGAATGCAAATGTTCCTCCAGTATTTTTTGATAACCTACTGCATTCATCATTCAATTTTGACCAAATTTCCTGTGCCTTTTGTAGTTCACACATCCCCAAAACATCAGCGATCCACCTCTGTGTTTCACAGTAGGAATGGTGTACTTTTCATCATAGGTCTTGACTCCTCTCCAAATGAAGCGTTTATGGTTGTGGCCAAAAAGCTCAATTTTGGTCTCATCACTCCAAATGACTTTGTGCCAGAAGGTTTGAGGCTTGTCTGTGCTTTTTGTAAGTGGGATACTTTGTGGCATTTGCATAGTAATGTCTTTCTTCTGGCGACTCAACCATGCAGCCCATCTTTCTTCAAGTGCCTCCTTATTGTGCATCTTAAAACAGCCAAACCACAGGTTTTCAGAGTCCTGTATTTCACCTGAAGTTATTTGTGTTTTTGTTTTTTTTGCATCCCGAACAATTTTCCTGGCAGTTGTGGCTGAAATTTTAGTTGGTCTACCTGACCATGCTTTGGTTTCAACAGAACCCCTCATTTTCCACTTTTTCATTAGGGTTTGCACACTGCTGATTGGCATTCTCGAGCATATTTTTTCCCAAAAAAGTGCATTTGAAAAACCACTGCGCAAAACCGTGTGACATAAAAAAAATTTCAATAATTGCCATTTTATTCTCGAGGGGGAGGGGGAGAGAGATTTAAGTAATTCTCTAGCAAAAAATACTGATTTTACCTGGTAAGCATCAAATGTCAGAAAAAGGCCCGGTCAGCAAGTGGTTAATTGGGATATCAGTCAGCCGCAGCCCAAGGTACCTTTTAGCAACATCAACCATGGTTTCTGTACAGTGTGACGTCTTTATGACTGAAGAGATGTAGGGGCAGATTTATTAAAACTGGGGAGTGCAAAATCTGGTGCAGCTCTGCATAGAAACCAATCTGCCTCCCAGGTTTTTTTTTTTTTTTTTTTTTCTAAGCTTAATTGAACAAGCTGAAGTTGGAAGCTGATTGGCTACTATGCAGAACTGCACCATATTTTGCATTCTCCCGTTTTAGTAAATCAACCCCATGGTCTTTTCTGTCCTAAAATGCCTACCTGTCAGCATTTTCTTTTACTTCCACTTTAATGTGAAGTTGGCTCCCTTTTTTGTAGCTTTAACAATCTCCACTCTTCTGGGAAGGTTTTCCACAGGACTTTGTGGTGTGCCTGTGGAAATGTGTCCATCCAGCCAAAAGAGAAATTGTGGTGTCAAGTTGGATGAGAGGAACTGTCTCAGAGTTGGCATTGTAATTCATTTGCAAGGTGTTCTGTGAGGTCGAGGTCAGGGCTTTGTGTAGGCATACACAACATCCACCTAAGGTTAAAGTGTTTATTATATTTTTTTTTTAGGGTAACAATCTTTTTCCCTTAAAGCAGGGGTAGGCAACCTCGGCCCTCCAGCGGTGCTGAAACTACAAGTCCCATCATGCCTCCACCTCTAGGAGTCATGCCTGTGATTGTCAGGTTCTTGCAATGTTTCATAGAACTTGTAGTTTCACCACAGCTGGAGGGCCGAGGTTGCCTACCCCTGCCTTAAAGCATGTATAACAGTACAGTGCCTGTGTTGTGTCATTTGGCTCCCTGTATAACCTAAAATACATGGCTGATCCTGTTTGGTTCAGCCCTCCCCCTGTACACTGACCACAGTTTACCATGGCTGCTGAGCCCTGACAGTTTACATGCCTCCGTCATCCACAGCTCTCTGTCCTCCCCCTACCCTTCTTGCCCCTCTGTTATATAACATTGTGTCTCAGTGTCTGAGCTATATTAAAAAAAAAAAAGATTGATATATGGTACAAATTGGTGAGCGTCTCCCCGGGCTCACGTGACCGCTCGGCTCTCTCCTTTCTCTTCCCTGGCTGACGTTGGTGGGATTTCTTGGCCCCTCCCACTATGTCCGCCAGGGAGAGGAAAGAGCCAAGGAGTCACGTGAGTGCCGAGAGACTCTCTGCTATAAAGTATAAATTGCCATCTTTTTTTATCTAGATTAGACACTAGGAGGCATGTTATATAACGGGATGAATAGATTATAGTGGCTAAACAACCCCTTTAAGTTTTAGACATTTGGGCTTAGTTCCACAGGATCAATGCTGGCCCCATGTAAGTGGGAAATCGGTTTAATGGGCATTGCTACTACAGTGATCTCCACTTATTTCAATGTCCCAGGTTGAGCGACTGCCCTGCTGCTTGGTCAGTACACGGTTGCTTGTGCAGCGTGGGTGCCATTCAGGGAACACTGCATTTTCTCAGTTTATTTAGTGTTTCCTGATTTGGATGGGGTAGAGATGATGGCATCACTTCACCTTGCTTGGTCTGAAAAGGCTTTGCATGCATTGAGAAAATACAAAGTGTTCCCTGAATGATGCCAATGCCACATGGGTGACCTGCTTTCATAGCAAAACGGGGCAATGGCTTGGCACAGGACCTGGCAGCTAGTGGAGATAACTGCAATAGTAGTACCTGCTACAGGTTTTTTGCAGCTTATGTGTGGGGATCATAAACAGATTGCCCCTATTTGGACTGATGTAACTGCAAAAAAAAAAAAAAAATATGCCATAACTAAACTTCAACCATTTCTGCCCCGGATGGCTTTACCCCCTTAATGACCAGGCCATTTTTTTGCGTTACAGCACTGTATTTCACACTGACAATTGTGTGGTCGTTTGACGCTGTACCCAAACAATATTGACATCTATTTTTTTTTTTTTTTTACACCCACGAATAGAGCTTTCTTTTGGTGATATTTGGAGGCAGCGCTGCCAAACTGCCGCTGCAGCGGCACTTTGCGGCTGGTTTTAACCCTTTTCCGGCCGCTAGCGGGGGTTAAAACTGCATTGCTAGCGGCCGAATAGCGCCGCTACAAATAGCGCCGCTTTTACAGTGTGAAAGTAGCCTTTAGACAAGCCTGTGAAATACGGGGGAAAATATAGTCTGCTCAGAGAAGACCAAAATAAAAACTCTTTGGATGTCATAATACACCCCATGTTTGGAGGTCCCATCAACCCAAAAACCCCTCCATACCAACAGTGAGGTTTGGAGGTCAGAACATCATGGTGTGGGCGGGGCTGTTTTTCAGCATATGGTACTGGCAAACTTCATCTCATTGAAGGAAGGATGAAAGGTGATAAAAATCTGCTGCCATCTACCAGGATGATGAAGATGAAACGAGGGCAGACATCCCAGCAAGACCATAATCCCAAAAACAAAGCCAAGGAGAAAGAAAATAAAGCTGCTAGAATGGCCCAGCCAATCACTTGACTTGTGTCCAATAGAAAATCTATGGAAAGAACTAAAAATCAGAGTTCATAGAAGAGGCCTTCAAGATTTGAAGACTCTGTGGAAGAATGGTCCAAAATCACACCTGAGCAACACATGCGACTAGTTTCTCCGTACAGGACCCTACGTCTTGAAAGAGGACCTTCGGTCATTTTTTCATCTTTCCATCTATTAAATCTTCTGCTCTTGTTGTTGTTTTATCATTGGATAGTAAAACATTTTTTTTCTGCCAGTAAATACAGTGGGGCAAAAAAGTATTTAGTGAGCCACCAATTGTGCAATTTCTCCCACTTAAAAAGATGAGAGAGGCCTGTAATTGTCATCATAGGTATACCTCAACTACGAGAGACAAAATGTGGAAACAAATCCAGACAATCACATTGTCTGATTTTTGAAAGAATTTATTTGCAAATTATGGTGGAAAATACACATTTGGTCACCTACAAACAAGCAAGATTTCTGGCTTTCACAGACCTGTATCTTCTTCTTTAAGAGGCTCCTCTGTCCTCCACTCATAACATGTTCAAACAGGTGCCATTAATACAGGTAATCAGTATAAAAGACACCTGTCCACAACCTCAAACAGTCACACTCCAAACTCCACTATGGTGAAGACCAAAGAGCTGTCGAAGGACACCAGAAACAAAATTGTAGACCTGCACCAGGCTGGGAAGACTGAATCTGCAATAGGCAAGCAGCTTGGTGTGAAGAAATTATCTGTGGGAGCAATAATTAGAAAATGGAAGACATACAAGACCACTGATAATCTCTCTCGATCTGGGGCTCCACGCAAGATCTCACCCCGTGGGGTCAAAATGATCACAAGAACGTTGACCAAAAATCCCAGAACCACACGGGGGGGCCTAGTGAATGACCTGCAGAGAGCTGGGACCAACGTAACAAAGGCTACCATCAGTAACACACTACACCGCCAGGGACTCAGATCCTGCAGTGCCAGATGTGGCCCCCTGCTTAAGCCAGTACATGTCCGGGCCCGTCAGGTTTGCTAGAGAGCATTCGGATGATCCAGAAGAGGATTGGGAGAATGTCATATGGTCTGATGAAACCAAAGTAGAACTGTTTGGTAGAAACACAACTCGTCGTGTTTGGAGGAGAGAGAATGCTGAGTTGCAACCAAAGAACACCATCCCTACTGGGGGTGGCAACATCATGCTTTGGGGCTGTTTCTCTGCAAAGGGTACAGGACGACTGATCCGTGTACATGAAAGAATGAATGGGGCTATGTATCGTGAGATTTTGAGTGCAAACCTCCTCCCATCAGCAAGCGCTTTGAAAATGAAACGTGGCTGGGTCTTTCATTGTCATAATGATCCGAAACATGTTGCCCGGGCAACGAAGGAGTGACTTCGTAAGAAGCATTTCAAGGTCCTGGAGTGGCCTAGCCAGTCTCCAGATCTTTACCCCATAGGAAACCTTTGGAGGAAGTTGAAAGTCTGTGTTGCCCAGCGACAGCCCCAAACCATCACTGCTCTAGAGGAGATCTGCATGGAGGAATGGGCCAACATACCAGCAACAGTGTGTGACAACCTTGTGAAGACTTACAGAAAAGTTTGACCTCTGTCATTGCCAACAAAGGATATATAACAAAGTATTGAGATGAACTTTTGATATTGACAAAATACTTATTTTCCACCATAATTTGCAAATAAATTATTTCCAAATCAGACAATGTGATTGTCTGGATTTGTTTCCACATTTTGTCTCTCATAGTTGAGGTATACCTATGATGACAATTACAGGCCTCTCTCATCTTTTTAAGTGGGAGAACTTGCACAATTGGTGGCTGACTAAATACTTTTTTTTTGCCCCACTGTAACTTATACAGCCCACTTCCTGTTTCTTGTCTGGTCATTAGCCTAGGCTTATGACATGCACAGCTCTCTCTCACTCTTGTGAGAGTTTGCCAGGAAGGGAGGGGATGAGTCATAAGAGGGCCAATGAGAGTTGCAGAGCTGGAGGTGTGCCTCTGTGTAAATCCAGGAAGTGAACAGGCAGCAGCTTCAGCTGCCCACATTTAAAATGGTTGCAGTCAGACTCAGTGGAGGGAGATTTCTGCAGCATATTTGGCAGGTACAGAATCACAGTATATATAAAATAATATGCAAAGTGGTTGGTGGGAAGCTTCAGAATGGCAAAGATGTCTTTATTAGAAATTATGTGAGCAGATTGCAGTTCCTCTTGAAGCTGTCATTACCAACAAAGATTTTTGTACCAAGTATTACCGTATTTTTTGCTCTATAAGACGCACCTAGGTTTTAGAGGTTGAAAACAAGAAAAAAAAAATATTCTGAACCAAATGGTGTACTAAAATATTTCCAGTGCCCATTGCCATAGAAAATGCAGAGTCACCATTACCATAGAAATGCAGAGTGACTCCTCCTCCCCGGCCATTGTTCCTGGGAGCCGACTCCTGCCTTCGCCTCTTCCTCCGGCCGCTCCTGTCAGAGTCCCCGGCCCTGCGTTCTCTCGGCCTCTATGGTGCCGGGCTCCCCGAGGGACAGCTGGCACTTCTCCCTCCTCCATCAGGCCCATAGTGGCCTGTTTTCTGTCTCGCCCGGCGCCCACAAGTGGGTTTGGAAATCTGCCCCCGCTCTCCTGACTCTCTTCCGGTGGTGGTGGTGGGAGGCGATGCGAGTGGTGGCAGGGAGCGGTGCCAGCAGCAGCGGTGGGCGGTGCCTGTCATATATTCGCACCATAAGACGCAGGGACATTTTCCCCCATATCTCTGGGGGAAAAAAGTGCGTCTTGTGGTCCGAAAAATACGGTAAATACTTATAATACTAATAAATATTTAAGTTGGCGGGTTCAATACTTTTTCCCTGCGTCCTTCCATTTTATTACACAGAACTTCTGAATGGATTTGTTTTGGTGTCTTTGTATGTATGGATTGCATGGGTTGTTACCGACATGTTGGGAACATTTCATGCCCCCACCTTTACCAATATATTTACCTAGAGAAATGGTGTCGAGTTCAATACTTATTTTACCCGTTGTTAAACAAGTGCGTAACCTCCACAGGGACCATTTGACCATGGGGGTCATAGAGACCATCGTGCCGATAATTTTTAGGCACTGTGAGGCCCTTAGGCGTGAGGAGCTCAGAGCCCGTGAGATTCTCCCTCGGATTACTGGGATCCTCTCCACTGGGAGAGAGATGGTGCTTTCCACCGTGTCGGCCCCTAGGTATACCAGGCGCTGAACTGGTTCCAGATGGCTTTTCTCTAAGTTTAGGAGCTAACCAAACTCAAGCAGTGTGATGATAACCTGCTCTCCATGGATCAATAGCTGCTTCTGGTCTTGGGACAGTAGCAGGAGGTCATCGAGATAGTGGTACAAGCATATCCCTTTTGTTCTGATGAGGAACTTTTGAAAAGACTCGGGGTGAGGTTGTCAACCCAAAAGGGAGGCAAGTGAACTGTAGCTGTTCTTGCCCAACTATGAACCGGAGGTATTTGTAGAATTCTTCTGTCACAGGCACATGAAAATAGGCATCTTTTAAGTCTATTGAGATTAGCCAATCGCCTGGCTGCACAGGTTGTTGGATGGTAGATAAAGTCTCCATTAAGAATCTTTTGTATTTTATAAACTTGTTTAGGTAAGTTAGGTCTATCACGGGGCGCCATGAACTGTTTTTCTTCTGCGCAAGAAAGAGAGGAGAGTATACCCCCTGCAACTCTTCGCCTTTCGGGACAGGCACCGCGGCTCCTTGTACTATCAGTGAATCCACGTAGGACAGTAACACCTGCTTCTTTTCTTCTGACCATGGAAGCAGGGTGGAGATAAATCTGGGGGGGAGGAGTACTGGTAAAGGACCATGTGTGGCCTATGGAGACCGTCTTGATGGTCCAGTAGTCCGAGACTGAGGCCACCCAGACATGCCAGAAGAGAAGCAGATGCACTCCCACCCGATTCGCCTGGGCGGGGCTAATCTCAAAATGACTTAGCCAGCTCTCGTCCACTGGACGCCTGGCTTTTAGCAGACTTTTGGAAGGATGTCTGACCTCTGCTCCAATTCCTTCTGAAATCTCAGCCTGGCCTGTAAGAGTGTGCTTCCCTTGAACGCTCAGTATTGCGTCTTCTGCGCTGAGGCTTCTTTTGACCAGACGCCTATGCTGGGGCAGGAAACCTGATTTCCCACCCGTGTCTTGGGCTATGGCACTATCCAGCCTGTTACCAAACAATGAGGGCCCCTCAAAGGGGATCCTACACCAGGCCTGCTTAGATGCTGGATCAGCGAGCTAAGGGCGCAACCATAGGGCCCGCTTAGCCGTGACCGAGGATAGCATAGTCCGGGCCAACAGGCAGATCAGATCGATAGAAGCTTCCCCCAGGAAGGCCACTGCCGGTTTCAATTCCTGGACTGCCGAGCCCCTGGCCAGATCTTCTGAAAAGCCCTTGATCACGGAGTCTACATTTTCTGTCCAGGCTTCCATCGTCTTGGACGTAGCTGCGAGGGCCAAGGTGGATTTGCAAGCCATACCGGCTAGCCCATAAATTCTCTTGAGGTCTTGGTCTATTCCCCTCTCAAGCCCATCTTTGAAGGATACAGTGTCCTCTAAAGGAAGAGTGACATGTTTGGCCAGTCGCATCAATGCTGCATCTACAGAGGCACATTTTCCAGATATTTCACTTCCTCTGCCTTAAAGGGGTAAAATGTGGAGGTTTTACTTGACATAGAAGTCTTCTTATCTATCTTACTTAACTCCTCGTCAATGATATCCTTCAATTCAGGAAGGAGCGGGAAGATGGAACGTTCCTTCCCCAGGTGCTTAAAGAACTTTCTTTGCTTACCCGGAGGAGTGGAAGGATCTTCCCACTTAAGGGCCTCTTTGACCGCCTTAAAACAAGAGTGAAGCCGAAGTCACCTACAAAATCATATCCCTCCAATCCGCTATCTGAAGAGCCAGGGGAGGCATTATAAGGCTGGAATGGGCCCAGATCCTCCTGAGCATCGTCAACCAGGGAGCCAGATAGAGTGGTGGACTGGCTCCGCGTGCGGGTTGTATCCTACTTCTTTAGGGATTGCTGCACCACACACTTAACAAGAGACTCCATTTGTTGGTTTTCTGTCTTTTTCCCCCGACCGCCTGGGCACAACATGAATCACACAGTGACTTGCCCTCCATGACTCATATCCCCAGCAGGCTTTGCGATCAGAATGGCTGTCACAGCGGTGGGAGCGGTGACTGGAGGAGGAATGGGAACATCTCCTCTGCTGGTGGGTCCTAGACGGAGAGTCACGTTTGGACCTGGATGAGGAAGGTTGAGGTTGCGACCTGGCAAGGTCCCTGTCGTTTTGGACAGTAAACGCACGGTCTGACCTGGAAGAGCTAAAAGAGAAGCAAATGACTTTAGAGGATATGTCCATACCAATGTGGACTTGACACCCCCCCCCCCTTTTCACACCCCATGTACCTAGAGTGTGAGGCTGGCCACACTGAGGCAGTGACCTGTCCATGGCAACCTTACAGACAAATAGGTGACGATCCTGCAGCTTTGTAGGAACACTCACTCGCCCTAAGAGAAAGGAATGCAAATGCAGTGTAGCATCCCCTTTAAGAGCCATCTCAGACTCCCCCCCTCACCCTACACCATAGCCCCAGGCTGGAGCTTACCTTCACCTGGAAGCGTGGTGCATGGAGGAGCTGTAGCAAGTTGCCCACAGGAAACCCCAATATGACGGGCTGACAGGAATTTCAAATTCCCCGCCGCAATGACGTCACCGCTGTATAGCGCCTGTGTGACCGCGGTGTCCCCGGCCATACCACGCATGCGAGAAACCAAGCCTCGGTTTCGCCAGAGGATCGCGCATGCGCAGAGGTGCACCGGGCCGCAACCCGGAAGAGGAAGCCGTGTCCTGGAATGCACCTGCGTTCCAGGCGCCACAAAAGCAAAAGAAACAAAAACTGCAGGAAAGAGGGGTGTGAGGGGGAGATAGACAATCACATACAAAAACTTTCTGCAATGGAGGAAAGATAAATCTTCAGACCTGCCAGTCGATCCATCGCTTCCTCGCCTGGGCATACGAAAAGGCCGTCCCCACCACTGGACATAGGGGCCTGGAGCCGCACACCCACCCATGACTGGTCCCTGGGTTATCGTCCCACTGCTAGGACGTATGCCTGGCAACAACCTCGATCGATTTGAACGTCCGAAAAATGTAAGTGCATTGTTTGTAGGTCCACAGAGGAGGACAAAAAAAGAAACGCAGTCTCTAATGGTGAGCTCAAATTTATGGGAGTGTGGTCCTATAGCATTGGAGAGGAGGTGAGATTAACCCACACGTAGTCTGCCATGGAGTCTGTCAGGAAATCTTATTTAAGCGTTGAGGTGTATAGTACCAGTGAGTAAGGAGTTTGAGTGCAGATTCACGTACCATCAAAGATTTAGTACATTTACGCATGTAAATGCGTCTCTTGTGTTTTGCAACACAACACTTCTACCCCATACTCATTCACATGGGGGGGGGATCTGGGGGTCCCCTCCCTTTCCTGACCTTCCCGGGCTGCATGCTCAAATAAGGGTCTGGTATGGATTTTGAGGAGGACCCCACGCAATTTAAAAATACATTTTTGGCTTGGGGGTGTCACCTCTAAATCCATTCCAGACCCAAAGGGCCTAGTATGGACCTGGGGGAGGAAACCGGCTCTTTTTTTTTTTTTTTTTTTTTTTTTCACAATTCATTTTTTTTTACATTCAGCTGTCAGCTGATGTCTCATCAGTTGTTAAGGACATGGTGGCCTTCTCCCCGGCCTTCATCTTAGCAACCAGCTATTTACAGTGTGTTTAAAGAAAAAAGCAAACTGCATGAAAACTGCATGCAAAAACACATTAAAAAACAAGGGTTTAAAAACGCACTGCAAAACGTGCCTGAAAAACGCATCAAGCGCAGCCCACACAGATGTGAACCTAGACTGACTTCCTATCTGATGGTGCCTCCATAATTTCAGGACTAGGGATGAGCTTCGTGTTCGAGTCGAACCCATGTTCGACTCGAACATCGGCTGTTCGCCCGTTCGCCGAATTGCGAACGATATGGGCCGTTCGCGCCAAATTTGTGTGGCGCGTCACGGCCCATAATTCACTGCGGCATGGCAGTGCATTACTTGCTGATGATTGGCCAAGCATGCACTATGACCCGCATGCTTGGCCAATCACAGCGCCGCCTGAACAGAGAGCCATAATTGGCCAAAGCCAAGGAGGCTTTGGCCAATTATGGCTCAGGGGATTTAGTACACGCCCCACACTATATAAGGCCGCCTGCACGGCGGCCCTGTGTAGTGTGTGTTCCGGCGTTCATTGAGAGAGAGAGAGAGAGACAGACAGTGACATTTGATTTGAGTTAGATAGATTAGGCAGAACAGTCAGTCAGTTAGCTGCACTTACAGTGTATTGTGTGTATATATATATGCATCCCAGGTGTTGCATATATATATATATATATATATATATATATATATATATATATACACTGTATTCAGTTTAGCTAGATCCGTTCCTGTTATCTTCTAGACTATTTACATTTAGTGCAGTGCGTCCTGCTCACAGTGTTCAGCTAGATCCGTTCCTGTTATCTTCCTACTGACAGGCAGGCTTGTCTGGTTACAGTATATAAAGCTACCTGAAGAAAATTACTGGTGTTCTATTTGATCCTATTAGTACCACGGTCAGGCAGCTAGACTATTTACATTTAGTACAGTGCGTCCTGCTCACAGTGTTCAGCTAGATCCGTTCCTGTTATCTTCCTACTGACAGGCAGGCTTGTCTGGTTACAGTATATAAAGCTACCTGAAGAAAATTAGTGGTGTTCTATTTGATCCTATTAGTACCACGGTCAGGCAGCTAGACTATTTACATTTAGTACAGTGCGTCCTGCTCACAGTGTTCAGCTAGATCCGTTCCTGTTATCTTCCTACTGACAGGCAGGCTTGTCTGGTTACAGTATATAAAGCTACCTGAAGAAAATTACTGGTGTTCTATCCCAGCTTAGTGCAGCTACAGGCCATTAGTATGTCTGGAAGGCCAAGAAGGAGAGGCAGACAGTCACAAGCCAATAAGAGAGGGCAAGCAGGCTCTGTGTCTAGTGCTGGTCGTGGAGACGGTGCATCCTCATCAGCACGTGGCCATGGGACACGCTGGGCCTTTTTTTCGGCAGCTGGCCGTGTTGAGCCGCAACATGCGGAAGACTTGGTCGAGTGGATGACCAAGCCGTCCTCATCCTCCTCATCCTCTCTCACCCATGCCCAGGGTGCTTTGTCTGGCAAAGCAGCAGCCTCTTCCCTCAGCTCAATGTCATCAGTGACTCCTTCCCTAGCTCCACCATGTCCTCATGAGGATTCCCTCGAACTGTTTGACCACAGTGTTGGGTACATGCTCCAGGAGGATGCCCAGCGTTTGGAAGGCTCTGATGATGATACTGAGCTCGATGAAGGCAGTAACATGAGCACGGACAGAGGGGGTGCCCAAGAAGGACAGCAATCTGGCAGTCATGCTCCCCCTGCTGCAGCATACTGCCAGGTTTGCTCCAGTGATGAGGAGGGAGGGGGTGATGAGGTCACTGACTCAACGTGGGTGCCTGATAGGAGAGAGGAGGAGGAGGAGGCGGCACATCACCAACGAGGCAGGATGCCCTCCAGGGGCCAGCCTAAGGGCAGCACATTGACTGCATCACACCCCAAAGCTCCACATGTGCAGGGCGCTGCAGTCTCTGCGCGTTATTCAAAAATGTTCTTTGGTGTGGGCCTTTTTTGAGACGAGTGCATCAGATCGCACCGCTGCTATTTGCAACATATGTCTCAAGCGTATCTCACGTGGCCAAAACATCTCCCGCTTGGGTACCACATGCTTGACCAGACATATGTTGACCTGCCATGCAGTTCGTTGGCAAGCGTATCTAAAAGACCCACACCAAAGAACAAAGAGGATCTCTCCTTGCTCCTCATCAGCTGAGATTTCCAACCCCACTAGACCTCCAGTCCTCTCTGAGACCTGCAGTGAGAGGAATGAAGGTGTAGAATTAGGTGTGTCACAGCCAAGTACTTGTGGGCAATCTGCTTTTGGTACACCGACGTCAGATTGTACCAGGCAAATTTCCCTGCCCCAGCTGCTGCACCGCCGAAAGAAGTTTGCTCCCAGCCATCCACATGCCCAGCGGTTGAATGCTAGCTTGGCAAAATTGCTAGCACTTCAACTGCTGCCTTTTCAGTTGGTAGACTCTGCCCCCTTCCGTGAGTTTGTGGAATGTGCGGTTCCTCAGTGGCAGGTACCCAAACGCCACTTTTTCTCACGGAAGGCGATTCCGGCTCTCTACCGGCATGTGGAAGGCAATGTCCATGCCTCGCTGGACAGGGCGGTCAGCGGTAAGGTGCATATTACCGCTGACTCATGGTCCAGCAGGCATGGACAGGGACGTTACCTAAGTTTCATGGCACATTGGGTGACTGCTGGCAGCTGGGAAGGATGCAGGACAAGGTGCAGTAGTGTTGGAGGTTGTTCCGCCACCACGCCTCCAAAATGCTGATTGTGACACACCTCTCTCCTCCACCCCCTCCTCTTCTTCTTCCTCCATGGCCTCTTCCTCGGAACCAGCGGTGCTCCGTAGTCGTTCAAGGGGCTACGCAAGTACGCAGGCCAAAAGATGCCATGCGGTGCTTGAGCTGGTGTGCTTGGGGGACAGGAGCCACACTGGGGCAGAGGTTCTGTCAGCTCTGCAGGGGCAGGTTCAGAGGTGGTTGACGCCACGCCAACTTAAGGCAGGAATGGTGGTTTGCGACAATGGCACCAACCTCCTCTCTGCCCTCCGACAGGGACAAATGACCCATATGCCCTGTTTGGCTCACGTCCTTAACTTGGTGGTGCAGCGGTTCTTGGGCAGGTACCCGGGCTTACAGGATGTCCTGAGGCAGGCCAGGAAAGTCTGTGTGCATTTCCGCCGGTCATATAATGCCAGTGCTCGGCTGACGGACCTCCAAAAGGAGTTTAACCTGCCCAAGAACCGCCTAATCTGTGACATGCCCACCAGGTGGAACTCAACGTTGGCCATGCTGCAGCGGCTGCACACGCAGCAGAGGGCCATCAATGAGTACCTGTGCGACTATGGCACCAGGACAGGGTCAGGGGAGCTTGGTTTTTTTTCCCCATGCCAGTGGGCCATGATCAGGGATGCATGCACTGTCCTGTCACCATTCGAGGAGGCCACGAGGATGGTGAGCAGTGACAGTGCATGCATCAGTGACACTGTTCCCCTTGTCCACCTGTTGGAGCACACGCTGCGTGGAATAATGGACAGGGCACTTGAGGCAGAACAGAGGCAGGAAGAGGAGGACTTCCTTAGCTCTCAAGGCGCCCTTTATCCAGACAGTGTTCCTGCGTACCCGCCGATCACACAGGAAGAGGAGGAGGAGGAGGAGGAGGAAGATTGTGTCAGTATGGAGGTGGAGCCTGGCACTCAGCATCAGCAGCAGTCTTTAAGGGATCAGTCCCAAGAAACACATGGACTTGTACGTGGCTGGGAGGAGGTGGCTGCGGACGTTGTCGTCCTTAGTGACCCAGAGGACTCCGGACCGAATGCCTCAGCAAACCTACGCTGCATGGCCTCCCTGATCCTGCAAAGCCTGCGTAAGGATCCTCGTATTCGTGGTATCAAGGAGAAGGACCAATACTGGCTGGCAACCCTCCTTGATCCACGTTACAAGGGTAAGGTTGCGGACCTTATCTTGCCATCGCAGAGGGAGCAGAGGATGAAACATCTTCGGGAGGCCTTGCAGAAAGGTCTGTGCAATGCGTTCCCAGAGACTGGGAGGTTACAAACTCCTGTTTCTGGACAACGTGTTGCTGAGGCTTCGGTCAGTCAAAGAAGGAGCGGTGGAGAAGGTGGCCGTCTGACCGATGCGTTCAGACAATTTTTTGGTCCGCAGCCCCAAGGTATGATCGGTTCCAGCAACCATCGCCAGCGTCTGTTTTACATGGTGCAGGAATACCTAGGGGCAAGATCAGACTTGGACACCTTTCCCACCGAAAATCCTCTGGGTTACTGGGTCTTGAGGATGGATCACTGGCCAGAGCTTGCACAGTATGCAATTGAGCTACTGGCCTGTCCTGCATCCAGCGTTCTTTCGGAACGCACATTCAGTGCTGCTGGAGGCGTGGTAACCGATCACAGGGTGCGTCTGTCCACCGACTCGGTCGATCGGCTGACCTTCATAAAAATGAATGAGTCTTGGATCACCACCAGCTACCAAGCACCTGATGCTGATGTAACCGAATAATTTTTTTTGAAATCTCAGATCCCTTCAAAGACTGCCTATGCTGATGCTGAGTGACTATCCCTGAGTAATTATCCTCTTCCTCCTCAATCATCACGCTGATAGCTTCTAAGAACATTTTTGGTTCTGGGCGCCACCACCAGTGCCTAAGGCACAATTTTTCAGCCCCTGTTTAACAGGGGCGTGTTAATTACAATTTTTGATGTAATACTTTGCAGCAGGGCTCGTTCCTGCATTCCAACTAGAGTGTCTGTGAGGGGTTGCAGTGTTGTGGCACCAGTGCCTAAGGCCCAATTTTTCTGCCCCTGTCTAACAGGGGCGTGTAATTACAATTTTTGATGCAATACTTTGCAGCAGGGCTCGTTCCTGCGTTCCAACTAGAGTGTCTGTGAGGGGTTGCAGTGTTGTGGCACCAGCACCAGTGCCTAAGGCCCAATTTTTCTGCCCCTGTCTAACAGGGGCGTGTAATTACAATTTTTGATGCAATACTTTGCAGCAGGGCTCGTTCCTGCGTTCCAACTAGAGTGTCTGTAAGGGGTTGCAGTGTTGTGGCACCAGCACCAGTGCCTAAGGCCTAATTTTTCAGCTCCTGTTCAACAGGGGCATGTAATTACAATTCTTGATCTAATATTTCACAGCAGGGCCCTGTGAGGGCTTACAGTGTTGTGGCCACAGCAACACCTAAGGCCCAAATTTCTGCTGAGTATATAGGGCAGGACCCTACTTTCAAACATCTAACTTACAAACGACTCCTACTTGCAAACGGAAGGAGACAACAGGAAGTGAGATGAAATCTACCCCTAGGAAGGGAAATTCTCTCCTGTAAGAGTTAATATGGGAAAACAATTTCTCCTTTCCACTGATGCTTTCCAATCCTTGTTCCACAAAAAACCCAAATTTTCAAAAAACATTTTTCATTGGGACAAAAAGTGAGGTGAAATCTTCTGAAGAGGAGGAAAGACAGCAAAACAAATGTCACAGGGGTGATAACCCTTCCCTATGTTTTCCAAAAAGCTTAAAAAAGATTTTTTGGCTGGAGCTAAACACTTTAAAAATGTACCCGTTCAAAATTACAAAGAGATTCTACTTAACAACAAACCTACAGTCCCTGTCTTGTTTGCACCGCCTGTATACTGCTGTTCAGAGTATATAGGGCCTTTCCTTATTTTAATTTGGGTGCGGGGTTCCCCTTAATATCCATACAAGACCCAAAGGGCCTGGTAATGGACTGGGGGGTACCCATGCCGTTTGTCTCACTGATTTTCATCCATATTGCCATGACCCGACATGACATTAAACCCGCAAGCAGTTTTAAATGAGATTTTTTCCTTTAAAAATGACATTTGGTGCAGGGACTGTTCTAAACACGGGAAACACGAGCCACTTTACAGGCCTACTATAGACACACCCCAGGTACGATATTTAAAGGAATATTTCACTTTTTTTTTTTTTACTTTAAGCATCATTAAAATCACTGCTCCCGAAAAAACGGCCGTTTTTAAACGTTTTTTTTGCATTGATACATGTCCCCTGGGGTAGGACCCGGGTCCCCAAAACCTTTTTAGGACAATACCATGCAAATTAGCCTTTAAAATGAGCACTTTTGATTTCGAACGTTCGAGTCCCATAGACGTCAATGGGGTTCTAACGTTCGTGCGAACTTTCGGTCCGTTCGCAGGTTCTGGTGCGAACCGAACCCGGGGGGTGTTCGGCTCATCCCTATTCAGGACCCAGCAGCATGGCACCAATTATATTTTTAGCTGTCTGTGAGGAGAACAATCTTCCTATTGGCCACCATTTTTTCTACTGAACCCTCATGAATTAGTTTTAGTAGAGGTTCCTCTAGACCAGAGGTATCAAACTCAATTTCATTGTGGGCCACATCAGCAGTATTGTTGCCCTCAAAGGGCCGGTTGTATCTGAGATGCGCTACTTAGAGTGCAGTGTTCAGGGGTAAGCTGTGTACGGAGTGCAGAGTTCAGGGGTGCACTGTGTGCAGAGTTCAGGGGTGCGCTGTGTAGGGAGGGCAGGGTTCAGGGTGTGTGCTACGTACAGAGTGCAGGGTTTAGGGGTGCGCTATGCACAGTGTGCAACCCCTTCCTGTGTAGGTGGCTCTGCCTCACATTGCATGGAGACTGTTCTCTCTCAGATTCTGGAGATACGCCCCTCCGTGAGTGCATGCAGGGATCTGTTAGGGAGCCACTGAGAGCAAGGCTGTCCCTTGTAAACAGAGAAGGCTTCTGAGTTTACAAGTGACAGCAGGGAGCAGAGGGTAAGAGCCGGAGGTGGCGGAATGAAGTTCCTCAACGTTCTGGCTGTAAATCTGGATGGGAGGGCCACATGACAAGGCCTGGTTGGATAGACTTGGCCCACAGGCCTTGTGTTTTGACATATGTGCTATAGACCAGTGGTCATCAACCCTGTCCTCAGGGCCCACTAACAGGCCAGGTTTTATGTATTACCTTAGGGAGACTAGAATACTGCAATCACTGAGCAGCAAATTATATCACCTGTGATGTATTTCAGTTATCTTGCAAACCTGGCCTGTTAGCCCCGGTTCACACAGGGGCGACTTGTCAGGCGACTTAGCCGCCTGACAAGTCGCGTCCCGTTCTGTACTACGGAACTGTTCTAATAGGAGCGACGCAAGTCGCTCCGACTTAGAAAAAGGTTCCTGTCGTTTTTGGGGTGACTTCAGGCGACTTGCATTGACTTCTATACAGAAGTAGTTTTGCAAGTCGCCACTGAAGTCGTGTGTAGGTCGCCTCGGTGAGGCGACCTGCAAGTCGTGTTACCCCTGTGTGAACCGGCATTTCGTGGGCCCTGAGGACAGGGTTGATGATCACTGTTCTAGACCTTAAAATTATTATGGGAGTTCATCTGGGGAAAAAAAGATAGATAACAGTTGCTCTATGAGATACAGTGGTGGTGTTGCCAGTGTACCGAGACACACCTGGCTGAGGTTTGTGGCCACAGGAACCACATAGAAAACTTGTAAAATTATATTTATTTTACAGTTTTGTAGAAAATGTTGGGATTGAGTACAGAGCATGTGGGAGACTTGAAGGCTTACATAGAGGTTACGGCCTTGTTCACTCAGGCTTCAGCTTTAATAAGAGTGGTGTGTACAGCAAACCTGAAAGTTCTGCCGCTTTATTAAAGACTTAAAAGAAAATGTAACTTCAAGTATTGTGATGTTAAACACAAATCTGCTAGTAGCTTGTTTCCAGCGACAGCCAGCAGTCCCAGTGGGACCCGTGTTTAATCTCCCCTTATTGGAACTGAATGATGCTTTAAAATAGAACTGTAGAGTGGATAGGCTCTTGCCATATCATGCAAATCTACTTATCTATTACCCGCATTTCGCCAGCACTGGCAGGTCCATGCTTGCTGTCACTGCTCCATCCTCCACCATTTGTTTGGCTGCTTATTCCAGGTTTGGCATCTCTACGATGCGATCATTGGCAAAGTAAAGTCTGCACATGCACACAGTCTCCATTCTCTGTGTTTTACAGTTACCAAGAGTGTATACTGCACTGTACATGCACCATTGGCAGTGTAACCAAAGATAAAAAAAATATATATATTGCTAGGAACAAGGAGAGGACGTTTTGCTTTTTAATAAGAGACTTTACATGGCTCTTCTACTCTAGATTTTTTTTTTTTTTACCCCCTAGTGATTTTTCCTTTTTTTTTCTTTTAATTTTATTTCCAGGTTTTAATTCTGTGATAAGATTAGAACCATGTTACACCCATAGCTGAGGTATGACACATAAAATGGGGTAAAGAAGATCCCTCCAACCCCCAAAACAGCCTCCGCTCCGACAGCATGCTGGGCTTCTCCCCTGCAGCAGATGTCGGATATGCAATTGGCACAGATGTGCATGGTTCTGCCTGCACAGCCATGTCTGTAAATGAATTACAGGTCCCGATTGCCACCCAGCTGATCACCGCACTAGTGGTCCATAGACATGTCTGTAAGCCCAGTAAGTGAAAGTCCATACCTCGGTATGGACAGGTAGCTGGAGGAAGAGTCTTGTAGGAGCCTGCCATTGCACGGACGATACATTGATTGCGGTTGCAATGCTTTGCAGCCTCACTTGCCAAAACATAATAAACGCTCATATATTTTTTTTTTCTGCAAATATATGTGCATTTATTTATTTATTTTGCTTGCAAAATGTGGACTTGGCTTTTAATCCTTCAAAAAATCTGCTCAAAGCCTGCCAAATGCTTTGCACAAGCTTGTACTTACAGCTCCTTTACTAGCTGAAGCCAGTGCGAACAAGACCTTAGCGCCAGTCCTAACTTTTTTGGTTTGCAATAACTCCAGAACACATGCGATAATAAGCAGTTTTTGCTAGAAACTTCTAAACTAATCTCTTTTTTATCTCTGGTTTATTAAACAGAACCTGATGCAACAGCTGTTACTCGTCTCGGCAGCAGCTCCCGTCCAAGCACTATATAGGCTGCCAAACTGGATGTCTTCCCAGCAATTCTGGGTATAACGAGCTGCGCCATCACACAGCACCAGCCATATCATTTAAAATTCAGATGTGTTCTTTGTGCCCAGACATTGCTGTTCTCCCAGCACAACTTGCCCTCCCTCACTAGTAATGTCACTACGGGGTGGAGAGATTTCATCATTGTTTGGCTGACATTAGGATTGCGATCTGTGGAGTTTGGCCGGTCCTCATCTCTTTGCTGGAGCAGGGCGTGAGTGCCACGTGAGATTTACTCATCGCAGTGCCAGCAAGGAAAAAGGAAGGCCCACAAATGATTCCCCTTTGTCTACATAGAGAGTCACATTTGTTTTCTACTAAATAACGGATGTTTATTTATAACAGACCACATTATCCAGTGGTGTGGGAACCTTCTGCTTTTGAGATGTCATCACATAATTTGGCAGCATCTATTTTGCGAACATACAGCTTTCTGGTATCAAAGGATTTAAAGGACTTCAGTAATAGGAAAAATACCATATTATTACACCACATGGCCTTTCCGATTATTCAATATATACAGTATCTCACAAAAGTGAGTACACCCCTCACATTTTTGTAAATATTTTATTATATCTTTTCATGTGACAACACTGAAGAAATGACACTTTGCTATAATGTAAAGTAGTGAGTGTACAGCTTGTATAACAGTGTAAATTTGCTGTTCCCTCAAAATAACTCAACACACAGCCATTAATGTCTAAACCGCTTGCAACAAAAGTGAGTACGCAACAAAAGTGAGTACTCTCCTAAGTGAAAATGTGCAAATTGGACCCAAAGTGTCAATATTTTGTGTGGCCACCATTATTTTCCAGCACTGCCTTAACCCTCTTGGGCATGGAGTTCACCAGAGCTTCACAGGTTGCCACTGGAGTCCTCTTCCACTCCTCCATGATGACATCACGAAGCTGGTGGATGTTAGAGACCTCCACCTTCCATTCGAGGATGCCCCACATATGCTCAATAGGGTTTAGGTCTGGAGACATGCTTAACCAGTCCATCACCTTTACCCTCAGCTTCTTTAGCAAGGCAGTGGTCATTATGGAGGTGTGTTTGGGGGCGTTATGTTGGAATACCGCCCTGCAGCCCAGTCTCTGAAGGGAGGAGATCATGCTCTGCCTCAGTATGTCACACCACATGTTGGCATTCATGGTTCCCTCAATGAACTGTAGCTCCCCAGTGTCGGCAGCACTCATGCAGCCCCAGACCATGACACTCCCACCACCATGCTTGACTGTAGGCAAGACACACTTGTCGTTTTACTCCTCACCTGGTTGCCACCACACACGCTTGACACCAGCTGAACCAAATAAGTTTATCTTGGTCTCATCAGACCAAAGAACACAGTTCCATTAATCCATGTCCAATCTTTAGTCTGCTTGTCTTCAGCATACTGTGGGCTCTCTTATGTCATCTTTAGAAGAGGCTTCATTCTGGGATGACAGCCATGCAGACCAATTTGATGCAGTGTTCCACCAGCCCCCTGCCCAAAGTGACTCCCGTCACATTTCTCCCCTTTCGGCAGGGGACTAGCACAGGAGGAGACCCCAGACGGGTTGACTCCAAAGTTAGTCAGTAGTTCTAGTCCCCCAATGCCAGTATCCACCCAGTACCCCAAACAAATTGTCTCGAACAGAGCATTACTCACCCACCCAACCTTCGCCTCTCTGGTAGAACATACCCGCTGCTGTGGAGAAGCGTGGACTGGCCCTTGGCCCTGGATTCCTTTCAGCCACTGGAGAGAAGACAGGGTGACTGGGCTCACTCCCTCATGCTGTGGAGCTGGTGGAGACTGTAGTCCCATCCACTTTTTCTTGATGAAAACCCCCCAGTGTTTGCAAAGCATGGCTGACATCCTCCTGTCTCAGTGCTGGACCATTTTTTGGGGTTGTGTCAGTGGAGACCGAAGTCCCATCCACTTTCACAGGAACTCCATCTTCTGTTAGTTTAGGGCAGAAGCCAGCAGCAATCTGCCCTGTCGCCAGCCCTTCTGCTGGGTTACTGGCATCATTCTGGGGTGTCATCTGCTGCCAGGAACTGAAGCCGGCTGCTTCATCTCCCTTACCCTCATCTGGCTGCTGGGACGACATGTCTCTGGTACTGTCTTCTAGGTGCACGGATCCTTGCTGGGGAGGAAAGACTGCTTCCTCCACCCTGGCTAACTGTTAGGGAGGGAGGACAAACACCTCCTCTCCCTTGTCCCCCTGGATCTTGATCTGCTGCTGGGGAGTGACCGCTACCTTCTTACCCTGGGCCTCCGGAACTGCCGCAGGTGTAATGCAGATGTAATGCAGAGGTCTTGGACCCTCTGTCCAGTTTTCAGCGCTTCAACTGGAGAAGTTTCTGGTAACTCCACAGATGCTGCTGGCAGAAAATCCCATGTCTCTGTCAGTGTTGTGGGAGAAAGGCCGACTGCCTCTTCTCTCAGGGAGGCTGAAGCTGCTGTTGGTGCTGTGCAGAACTCAGTGATGTTTGGCCCTGATGCCTGCTCTTCTGCTGGAGGCTCACCAGGTTGTTCATCCTCAGCAGAAAAGTCTATTAAATCCCCAGTCCCTGGAACTGGTGTCTGGGGATAGCAGTTCACCATCTCCTGTCCGTAGAACCCAGAAGATGTTATCGGTGCTGGGCAGAGGTTAGCAAAGCTCTGCCCTGTTGTCAGCTTTGGGGATGGCCATCTCCAGAGTTTCCGCTGTTAATTCTAGGGCATGCTACTGAACGCGTTCTAGCAGTTTCCGGTATGCCCTTTCCAGATGCAGTTCCTTCCTTAGCAAATATTCCAGGTCTGGTTTAAGCTCTGAGACCCCTGCCAGACTAAGCATAGCCTCCCTGTATTCTAGGTCCTCAAGGGTAGGTTCCCCTTCATAGCCAAACACAAAACCATCTGTAAGGCTCTCCCCACAGCAATCCAGGGCCGTCATATCCCTCCGGAGAGCATTCTGTTGTCTCGCCTAAATATCCCTGCTCTGCGTGCCATTGCAGAGCTCGATATTGATTGTCCAGCTCTATCTCCTGCTGGACCAGCCTGTCCAACTCGGACACCCATTGGTCTTGAGGCCGCTCTCCCAGGAATGGCATCCATAACTCCTGTTGGTCACTGGCTCATTGCTTTGGGGTTGGAAAGCACTTTCCCTGGTGTCTACCAGCGACCTGGAGGGCTCCAATCCAGATCTGCACCCGAATCTGCTGCCTGGCCTCCAGGTACTGATCCGCAGACACAGACCTAGGGATTGCTGAAAGGGCAGTCCGTAGCAGCCCTTGCAACTCTGATGCCAGATACATATCTCCTCTTCTGCTATCCGGACCTTGGATCCTGGTGGAGGTTTGGATGTCCCAGACTGCAGGAAGGATCCCACTGCTTGTCACCAATGTCACGGAACCCTGTCGCACTCCACTTGAGTGCTTCTGTCAGTTTACAGCCTCCTCCAGCCTGAACATCAGATATTCCATCCAAATGTACAACACTAGCTTGTAGGAACATGAAATGATTTATTAGATGAGTATACAGCCTTTTTATACACTTGAAAAGTATGTCAGTCCCCATATACACAATAACCCAAATAGTTACCCAACACATCACACAATCGTTTAGCTAAGGAAGTAGGGCTGACCCATGGCTAATCCCATTCACCTGGATGACTCAGATGTCACATTGCAGACCAGCCTTGCCGACTTCAAGCTAACTGCAGACAATACACATTATCATAAGCATAAACACAGCAAACCTTCAAACAATAGCAGAAGACCTAATTACAATTAACAATACAAACGGTGATCTTCCCCCCTCCACAACCTAGTAGGCAACAGACTATAGCAGGAGACCCCAGTAGCAGACAAAGAATAGTCTTTGTATATTTCCTGGGAGATATTGTCGATAAATATTACTGTTCCATTTTAAGTAATCCAAGCCACATTCTTAATGTCCAATATTTTCTTGGTTACCCTGTGCCCCTAATAGACACAGGGTTACTTAGACATAGGTGGTGCATGGGGAGCTGAAGCAAGAGTTTACCAACCTTTCCAAGGGATTCTGGGTTCCACCAGCCCCCCGCCCAAAGGGACTCCGTCACACTAAGTAATTTTCTAGCAAAAAAAAAAAAAAAAATCTGATGTTTACTTGTAAACAAAAAAGTGTCAGAATAGACCTGGTCCTTAAGTGGTTAAAAAAAAGCTTTCTTTTCACCAAGAAGGATATTTAACACTGGGAAAATACAGCATTGTAGACACATCACTCCCCTGCGTGGCAAAGGAACTGGAGATTTAATTTGAGGACATTCTCAAGGGAGTGTCCGCAGTACATTTCAAGCCAGCCCTAGCAACTACCGGGCCACTGGATGTCACTTCTGCTCACACTGCTCCCCCCCAAGAACAAATAAGGGGAGAATTTTATTCTCATGCTAAAAAAAACACCAGGCAACTGATTTTGAACCCCCTGACAAGGGTGGCCTAATAGAAAATGTTTTAAATGGAACTGATTTTTTTTTTCCCCATGATAAATCTTCAGACTCTGGTTCTTGCGGACTTGAGGGATGCTTAAAGGGTAACTCCACTTTCGTGGGGGGAAAAAAATAGCAAATGAAGAAAAAATAATATAGCGTATACAATGGTGACACAAGTCATATTGTAATTGAATGTTATTAAAAAATACCTTTCCTATCTGCAGCTCTGTAATTTTCTGAAAATGCAGTATGGCTACCTGGAGGTGTTCTGAACACAAGTCTACACTAACACACAAGTCCGATTTCAGGCACCCCCTGCAAAAAAATGTCATTTTTGGTGACATACTCTGAAAGCGTAAGTAAACCCATCCATAAAACAGTTTCATTTCCGGCACGTGCCGGAAATGTAACACTCCCATTGGTTGTGCTCTCAACCAAACTGTCAAACCAACCAATAACTGGTGTCGAAACTTATCACATGTGTAGCATCATGGCAGTTGTAGATTAAACAGAGGCCAAGATGGCAGCTTACTTGGCTGAAAACGATAAGGGGGTTTACTTGAACTTTAATGGAAGCCTGTCTAAAGGGATGCAGACCCAGCAGTTTTCCTCATTACAGTCCTGCAGGTGCAGCAGCTGGTTGATAATTATGAAACAGTTCCCATTAGACTTACTGAGCACAGGGGCAGAGAGGAACAAACAGGGATTTCTTGAGAATAACAAAAAGGTAGGAATCTGTTTGTTATAATCCCTGTAATGTACATTGATCACCCAAAGGTTTTTTTTCTCAACAAAAGTGGAGTTACGCTTTAAAGCCATCTGTTATAGAGTGATTTACTTTTTCCTATATGTCCTGGGGACCCCGGTCATCTGGGTTACAAAAATGAGGGGAAATCCAAAATGTTGTCACCAGAACAGATATAGAGGGGGAATATTCCAGTGGGGATACCGGCCAACTAAATCCTCTAAATGAGGATATCAGAGAGAATTATTCTCACTTCTGCTGGAAGTAGTACAGGAATTTAAAGCGGTTGTATAGCCCGCTTGGTGATTTTTACCTACAGCTAAGCCTATAATAAGGCTTACCTGTAGGTAAAATGAATATCTCCTAAACCTGCTTTTAGGTTTAGGAGATATTCACCCTGCATGCAGCTGCTGATGTCAGCGGCGAATGCGCTCTGAAGGTCCGGCTTCAGAGCTCCTTGCCGGAACGGAGGACTCTTGCGCGCATGCTCGAGAGTGACGTCATCGCGGCTCCAGTCACTCACAGCGCTGGAGCTCGCAAACCCAAAAGAAACGCTGAGGGAACAGGTCAGCTCCCTCAGCTGTGACCGGGCGCACTGCGGGGGGCTTCGTTCTAAGGTATTTCATAATGTGCTAGTATGCGATGCATACTAGCACATTATGCTATTGTCTTGCAGGGTTTTTTTTTCAGAGGTTTACTACTGCTTTAAAGGAAAGGGACTCTTTCTATGAGGGCTTTTTGAGATTACACAGGACATATCTGAATTTCTGACAAAATAACTTTTTTTTTTTTTTGCACTTCCCAAACAGTAATACCAAAATGCTTCCATTGGCATGCCACACAAAAGGGTGCAAATAACAAGTTCATTGTCAGGGTTGGGTTTACATAGGGGTTGATTTACAAAAACTGGAGAGTGCGAAATCTGGTGCAGCTCTGCACAGAAACCAGCTTCCATTTTTTTTTTGACAAAGCTTTTTTGAATAACCTGAAGTTAGAAGCTGATTGGCTACCATGCACAGCTGCACCAGATTTTGCACACTCCCTAGTTTTAGTAAATCCACCCCTATAGACTCTAAAATAAACATGCATGGGATGGGCTTATGACAGTATCAATCCCAGCAGCTCAGCAGGCCAGTTACACATAAGGCGACTCTAGAATTTCATCTACACAAACTGGGACGAAAGTCAAGTATCCACAATCAGTGTAGCCTGGATCATTAGACAAACAATCAGAATTTTGGCACTCGCCAAGACTAAGAAAAACAATAAATGCCAGTTTCGGGGGATGAGGAGCTCCTCTCAACAATGCTAAAACTCAAAGAGTCTAGTCCAGCTATTAGAATCAAGCCTCTTGCACTGTTCAAGGACTCAGGGAATGTCTGAGTTTCATCATACATTAACTGAGAAGGAGGTACCAGATCCCTACAACCGCTGGAACCTAGCAGCAAAAGTGTTGTCATGGGCTGAATCGCACCCCCTTTGACATTAGTACACCTCATCTAGACCTTAATGGCATATATCCCGACTAGAAAAAGGCTGCTTAGGAAGGCCCATTTTCACACATCTCTACAAGTTGAGACTCTTCCTTGGATATTACCAGCAGTAAACATTTTAGCCCACCAGGAGCTAGTACAACACCCTCAAGTTCAGGCTTTCATCCTGGTTACTGAACAAGACTTATTATAAAAGAAAAGGCTCTTCCCTTCAAAGTAATACAGAAGTGCTTTGCTATTCACAAAATATGCATTCTGCATGGCTCTCAAAGAACGTTATGCTATCTTGTACCACAACGGGATCAGTTTTGGAACTCCCTGTAGCAGGTGGGAAGAGCCCATTTCATGTGCTGTCTTTTAAAACAGCAACCGGGTCACTCAATTTCCAGATTCCTGGAAATTGAGTGACCCGGTTACTGTTTTAAAAGATATACTACTGAACCAAAGTGTCTGAAGGTTCTCATGTATCCAGATCATGGTATAGATAGCAGTCGACAGGTACATTCAAATGGACTTGTTCTGTAATGTAGCTTCTCCAAACCATTTTCAGTAGTGTCAAGAAGATGGTATCTACCTGAAACCCATTAGAACTGAAGATTTAGCTTGGATAGGCTACAAAATGGAAAATTGTATCAAATACTTATCGTAACTTTCCTAATGCCAATCCATGGCAGCATACATGTGATGTAACTCCGCCCCTATATCCACCCACAGGGTTTGTTTAAATCTATAAAAGAAAAGCTAGAGCAACCTCCCCCATTCTCTGTAAAAAAAACAAGATAAAAAAAAAAAAAAAAAGGGTTCTTATGCTGCCATGGACTGGCATTAGCAAAAAAGGAAAATTACGGTAAGTATTTGATACAATTTTTAGTTTTCATGATGCCAACATGGCATGTGATAAATAACGAGCTATACAGGAAGGGCTAAGATGTATAATTAAACTTAATTACAATGGACATGGAAGCCTGGACTGTCATTCCTTTGAAGTCCATTGATTTTTGAGCCCCTGGATCTTCCCTGTAACGCCCGAGGCAGGTGCACTGCATCAACCAGCCTGCTGTTTTAAAGATGTCTCCATAGACCAGGGGTCTCCAACTGGCGGCCCTCCAGCTGTTGCAAAACATACAAGTCCCATCATGCCTCTGCCTGAGGGAGTCATGCTTGTAACTGTCAGCCTTGCAATGCCTCATGGGACTTGTAGTTTTGCAACAGCTGGAGGGCTGCCAGTTTGAGACCCCTGCCATAGACGTTTTGCATGGGCTGCCACGAACTTAAAGACATAAAAATGGACCTAGCTGGATGAGCCTCTATCACTTCTGAAGGCTCTTTGCCTGGCCCCATTGTAAGTTTTCTGGATGACCTGACTCTCCAAGATTACAAGTTTTTGCTGTAGATCTTGGAGGACCAAAAGGAGAATGGGGGAGATTGCTCTAGCTTTCCTTTTATAGATTTAAACAGGTCCTGTGGGTGGATATAGGGGTGGAGCTATATCACACGTATGCTGCCATGTTGGCGTCAGGAAACCATCTTTAACATTACAGAACAAGTCCAGTTGAATGTGACCGCTACTTATTGCACTTAAATATTTTTTCTGCCAAAGTTCTGCTAATTTTAATTTTTTACAATCAGTGAAGTTGTACTAATATCAGCTAGACCCGGATTCTATTCTGGCTCTTCTAGAAAGCCCCAGTGTTGCTTGAATAAAATGGAAACTTTCTCGGATACTGGTTACACTTTATGTCAGATTGTAGTTTGCATTAACAAATAAAGCATTTCTTATAAAATCTGTTTAATAGTGCTATTAAAAGAGATGTTTAAATATTTCAAGCCCAAAAATGTTTAAAATGTTGGGTACAATTTTTTTTTTATTGAAATAGAAAAAGAACAGATGCAAAGTTCCCACGCAGGGGAAAAATGTAAAAAAAAATCAAATAGGTGTGGACAAGATACAAAATGTAAGGAGTCATACAAGTATGTAAACTGGTCCCTCATAAAATAGCCTCCAATGTATAAAGTGATAAATGTCACCGTTCTGCGCTTTGTGGGGTTACAATTCCTTGCAACATCTGGTTAGCTGGCTGCCCTGCCAGGTAGCTTCACAGTAGCAGCAAGGCAGCAAAAGGTGGAGTTACACTTTAAGGATCCCCGGTACGGTCATAAAAAAAAGCCAAAAAAATGTGAAGGGTGAGAAGGATTTTGTGCTTTTAACAGATGAAGGTCTTGGTGCATTTTGGAAGGGTCATGTTTGCTACAAGCCTGTGTGCCTCCATTTGTTGTCATTGCAATTTTGGCAAGTTAGCCTAGGCCAGTGATGGCGAACCTTGGCAACCCAGATATTTTGGAACTACATTTCCCATGATGCTCAGGCACTCTGCAGTGTAGTTGAGCATCATGGGAAATGTAGTTCCAAAACATCTGGGGTGCCAAGGTTCGCCATCACTGGCCTAGGCTGAGTTTACAAAGCTGCTCTGAGGTTTTGATTGACAGATGAGCTCATTGCACCTAACTCTCCCACAACTCAGCCTACCAAAGCTGCCATAGCAAGAAAGCAACAGATTGGGACATGGGACCTAGAGTAGTCAATGTCTGCTGAAATTCTGCCATATAGGAACTGTTCCATTTATAAACTGATCTCTCTCTCTCTCTCTTTGTGCATGGTGACTGGTCTTCTCTCCCCCCCTGTAGTTTTTTGCAGGCAGCCTCTAGTGGGAGGAAACTGCTGGGCCCCTCCCACAGCTCTGCCATTTTTACCAGCTACTGTCTGGGTTCTCAAAGGAATTGGATGAAAATTGATCTCTGGAGCATGACCGGTGCACAAAAACTTGGTTCCAGTCCCATTTTTTTAATCTAATGCAGCCATTTTCAACCAGGATTCTGTGGGATCTTAGGGTTCCTTGGGCTGTGGCTGACTGACCTACCAGCTGGTGATTCCTGCATAGTTCTGGGTCCAATGCCAGTTGGCAAAAAGTTTTAGCTGGGTGGCATTCTGACCACCACTGTAAGGATCACAGCCTTTCCATGGCCCACCAATGGTAGAGGCCTTCTTCGTACTGACATCTGAAAAATTTATTTTAGCAAGGGAGTCCAGAAAACTATTTCAATGGTTCCTTTTGAGTTAAAAAAAAAAAAGTTGAATAAGGCTGATCTAATGGGTCATTTAATCTTGCCCCATCCTTCCTAGGACAGTTATGTGTTGCTTCCTTTCTACATATGTCTGCAGGTGGGGGAGACTGGTAGAGAAAGAAATGGGGCCAAGTTGCCTAATTTTGGCTAAAAGTCAAAACGTATGTCAGGCTTGGTTCATGCTAGCCGACTCCAAAGTTGCGTGACTTTCAGTCAATTTTGGAGTTCGACTTTGATTAGAATTTACACTCTCTGGCATTAAAGCCGTGTTGAATAAAAAGTGCAGGAACCTTTTCTGAAGTCGCAGCAACTTCAGTAGTGTCAATTGGAACGGCTTTCATAAAGATACATTGCATTTTACATATCCTGCACTTTTAAGTCTCATGCCGCGTACACACGAGCGGACTTTACGGCAGACTTGGTCCTGCGGACCGGAGTCCGTCGGACAATTCGATCGTGTGTGGGTTCCAGCTGACTTTTTTTTCCCAAAAGTTTGACGGACCTAGAAATGAAACATGTTTCAAATCTATCCGACGGACTCGAGTCCGGTCGAAAAGTCCGCTCGTCTGTATGCTAGTCCAACGGACAAAAAACGGCGCTAGGGCAGCTATTGGCTATGAACTTCCTTGTTTTAGTCCGGTCGTACGTCATCACGTATGAATCCGTCGGACTTTGGTTGATCGTGTGTAGGCAAGTCCGTTCATTCGGAAAGTCCGTCGAAAAGTCAGTCGAAAAGTCCACCGGACAGTCCGCTCGTGTGTACGCGGCATTAAAGTTTGATCCTAAGTCGCTGAAGCGTGAACCGAGCCTAACATGGCTGTTTACAGCTCATTCACACTTGTCATACAACATCAAAGTTGCATGACAAGTCATACCCCATGTTTTCCAATGATAACCATTCATACATGTGTGAGCTAAAGCCGTAGCAACTTCAAAAGTAGTTCATGCACTACAACAGTGGGTCCGACTTTGCAGAGGGACAACAAGTCACATCCATCTCGCACCCATCCAAAGTTGTGTCAAAGTTGCACTCCAAAGTTGCACGACTTTGGAGTTGTACAAGTGTGAACGGAGCTTAGTCTGCCTTGGTTGCGCATTTTTTGGAAAGGGGGAATGTTTGAAACAGCTGATGGAGGGGAGTATAAATGCATTACTATTACAGAGCATAGATAGGTTTACTTTTAACATGACATCTCCAAAATACACAAAGGCAGATTTACTAAAAATGGAGGGTGCAAAATCTGCTGCATATCTGCACAGAAATCAGTGGGCTTCCAGATTTTTTTTCTCAAAGCTTAAAGTGGTTGTAAACCCTATTCATGAAATTTGACCTAAGCACATATATCTGTAGTGTTTACTTATCTCTCTCCAAAGCTCCAAGTGCCGTTTCTTTCTGCTCCGTTCCTCTGTTATCGGGAGAGTCACACATACATCTCTGCATGTTCCTTTGTTCCTCTGCCTATGTGGAGAGGGGGTGTGTCTGTGCCTTTCCTCCAATCAGCTTTGACACATTGTAATGGGGAAAAGGGCGGTGGGACTTTAAATGAAGCACATAGGTATATGAAGATACATTTATTGATGACAATAATAACAGCAATATTTGGTTGTGTCGGCACTGCGCCGGCACGTTTTTTGGTCCACCTGGCAGCCCACCAGCGCACGCCTGCGTGACGTTGGTGGGCATGTGGCGGCCGTGTCAATATAGGCTTCATTCATGGGAGAAGCATAAGAAAATAAGAGGTTGCGCTAGTGCTAATACAACATAATAGGTAGTATACAATGAAGAAAATTCATATAGTGATCATAAGTAAATCAATGTGCAAAACTTGGTGATATTAAAAAAAATCCATGAAATAAGCATGATTAAGTGTTGTGAAAAGTCCAAAACACCAACAATATACAAAAAAGTCCAAGTGATATTATTGAAGATCCGTGACAACAAGGAAAGGTCCACCACCAGGAATGGAAGGGGTTACTCCTTACCAGAGGGCCATGACCCCCCACCACAGAGGGTCACAGCAAGCAGGGATCTTTAAAAGCCAAAATTGGGAACTAGCAGCGGTGTCCACCAGAGGTCATCCCATCAACAGCAACTCCAGCGACCCGGGGCATAGATACCATAAAATAAAAGGGGCTCACATAGTGTAAAACCACTTACATTTATTAGAAAAAAGTAAATAACAAATGCGCACTTACAGAGTGTCAATAGATAAAACAGCCTTAAGTCCGGCTCCGTGGCCACCGGAGCTCGGACAAACCCGTCCTGCTGGAATGCAACTCGCTTGGGGGTGACGTCAGCGCGTCGTCTGGCTCCGCCCTACGCGTTTCGTGACATCATCACGTCTTCCAGTGCCCCTGGAAGACGTGATGATGTCACGAAACGCGTAGGGCGGAGCCAGACGACGCGCTGACGTCACCCCCAAGCGAGTTGCATTCCAGCAGGACGGGTTTGTCCGAGCTCCGGTGGCCACGGAGCCGGACTTAAGGCTGTTTTATCTATTGACACTCTGTAAGTGCGCATTTGTTATTTACTTTTTTCTAATAAATGTAAGTGGTTTTACACTATGTGAGCCCCTTTTATTTTATGGTATCTATGCCCCGGGTCGCTGGAGTTGCTGTTGATGGGATGACCTCTGGTGGACACCACTGCTAGTTCCCAATTTTGGCTTTTAAAGATCCCTGCTTGCTGTGACCCTCTGTGGTGGGGGGTCATGGCCCTCTGGTAACGAGTAACCCCTTCCATTCCTGGTGGTGGACCTTTCCTTGTTGTCACGGATCTTCAATAATATCACTTGGACTTTTTTGTATATTGTTGGTGTTTTGGACTTTTCACAACACTTAATCATGCTTATTTCATGGATTTTTTTAATATCACCAAGTTTTGCACATTGATTTACTTATGATCACTATATGAATTTTCTTCATTGTATACTACCTATTATGTTGCATTAGCACTAGCGCAACCTCTTATTTTCTTATGCTTTTTACAATTGATGTTTTTGCGGGGATTGCTGCTTTTTCACATTATTTGATTTGCACCTGGTTTTTAGCGCAGTTTTTTTTCACTATTTTCTTTTCATTCATGGGAGGTTGATTCACTCTGGTGGTCCTACTTATATATTCTCTATGGCTCAAATTGCATCACTCTGGATTGGAAACTTTCTATGGTTTAGTCTCAGGTAATTTGTACACCCTTCATTCACCCACCACCTTTTATTGGATCCTTGTGGTAATTGGTTTCTATCTAATCTTTTTCATGATTTTACTTTATAACTTACAACACTTCACCACCCTTGCAACCTATCAGCACCTGCTCGGATTTTACTGACACTTCTTACTACCTCTCTACCGAGAGCAGGACACATTGCACACTATGTTTATTGTATTACTCTCACAGTAGTCCTTGTCTGGTTTCAGTATCTTGGTTACTCAATTACCCATTTTCACCTTTTGGAAATCTACCTCCCTGGATTTTGTCCTTGCTGGGCAATAGGCCATTCCACACCACCTCAGCTCCCGGTGGTGATGCCCCTAGAGGGTCTCCGATCTGTAGTGCCACAATTTCATCATATAGCTACGTCTAAGTATTTTAGACTGTGGGGGCCTTTATGGGTTTAACTTTTTATTCCTACATTTCATTAACAATCCCCTTTCCTTGGCAGGGTCAGACCATATAGATATTTCCTCTACTATCATATATTATATACTCCAAGTCACGTGCATGCTCCTGAAGATTGGATCAATCCATGAAACGCGTAGAGCTGTTTAATGCCGTGTCTCTACTTGTTATACTCTTCATATATGCATTATGTAAAATCAACTGCCTATTTTATGTGATGATTTGTCTTTATTTTAATATATGTGAATTTGTGTATATATACATATATATATATATATATATATCTATATCTCAACTGTACTGATTCCATCATGCATTATGATCACTATTATATATCAGAATATTGCTGTTATTATTGTCATCAATACATTTATCTTCATATACCTATGTGCTTCATTTAAAGTCCCACCGCCCTCTTCCCCATTCATTTAAACAGGGATGGAAGCACTGGACCTTACCAGGTCACCGCCTCATATTAAGTCCCAAACTGTTCTTGTTCCTCACACACTGTAAGCCCAGACTCTCCACCCACTGCTGAAACAGAAAGAAAGATTTCCAACATGATGTGCACTTTCTGAAGAGCGTAGAAATGGGAAGACAGCGAATATATAAGTAAAAATTTATGTAGGGAGATTTGTTTCAGCTCTGTGTATCATCTGAGGCTGTTGACTTCACTGGGTATGTGAGGGTTTACAACCACTTTAACGGAACAAGCTGAATTCAGAAGCTGATTGGCTACCATGCGCAGCTGCACCAGATTTTGCACTCTCTAGCTTTAGTAAAAGAGTCTTCATCACTGGAAGATTGAGGTAGACCATATCTCTCCTCTACCCACCCCTTCCATTATAGGTATTAGTAGAGTACATGAGAACCAGGATCACAATGTAGAGCACATCCCCGCGGTCTATGTGAAGGAATGGGTGTAGAAGATATCCACGTTATCTTGGTAGTTAAGAGGCAGATCTTGCCCGATGTTCTTGGCTCCCAAATAGGCTCCTCCCACAGCCGATGAGTGCTTGAGCCTCAAGAGGCTGAACCGCTGCAAACCGTTGCCATGTTGACTGCTCCGGGCTTTGTCCAGGACCTGAATAAAACCTGTGCAGAAGGAAAACTAGTTAGTGCACCTAAGACCTGTACATCATAATGTTTGGTCAGCAAGCTGAGGCTTGTCCTTTGATTCGGAACCCACAAAAACTGCAGAGAAAATATCCAGCTTTTTTTTTTTAAATCACACAGTGCTCCATGAAAATGAAAACTGGACAGCAGTGGTTGGCCAAGTTTGGCTATGCAACTCTAATCATTTCCACCGCACATACCTGGGTGGGTGGATATAGACAGATGCTTGAGAAAGAATGCAAACATAAATCCCAACTCCAGCTTTTGTTTGGAGAGTAGGGTTAGAACATCTCGTAGGTTGAGGTTTCTAAGGATATAGTGAGTGGTCATGGAAATCCAATTTAGCTAGATTTTGGATTTAAATTATAATCTCACCATCTTTCAGGAGGTCCCAACTGTTCCACACAGAGCCCTCAGCAAGCACAGGTAGACCCAGTTCTCCTTGGAATAAGACCTACAAGGAAGAAGACACCATCAGCCCAGGGCCGCAGAGGAGAATGATCATCTAAAAAGAGAATGGGCCACCAGAGAGATCTACCCGTCCTTATACCCATCATAAACAAGATCTTATACTTGGGCCAGATCTAAACCATGGTGGGGCACCTAAAAACAGGGTTTAAAGGGGAAACTTGTTTTTTTGCATGTTGAATAGAGTTGAGAGGGATTAGAACCCCTGTCAGGCTTTTATTGCTGTCTGAGACCCCGTAAAAGAGATTCACCCTCTCCATTTGTCTTGCTTACCGTTTTCACCGAGTGTAAAAGTAAAATTTGGGTTGTCACCAGAACAAGAATAGAGGGGAAATACTCCAATGGTGACAACCAGGGATTTCCTCACTTTGAAGTTCACTTACTGTTTTGACTAAGGGGACAGGAAGTGAAGGGAAAATCACCCCAATGGGATATGAATGTAAAAAAAAAAAAAAAAAAAAAAAAAAAAAAAAAACCCTGTCGGGTGTTATAACTCTCTTAGGCTCGTTTCACACTAGTCCGACTCCAAAGTCGTGTGCCTTTTTACACTGTGGCATTAAAGTCTTATCAAAGTCGGACCAAAGTAGTGCAGGAACCTTTTCTAAAGTCGGATAGACTTGTGTAGTATCAGTTAAGACAGCTCTTATAGGGCAACATTGAATTTCACATGTCATCCGACTTGGGGTCTCACAAGTTGGATCCTACGTCACATCAGTGTGAACCGAGCCTTACTCTATCTATAATAAAAAAAAAAAGTTTTGCCTTTAGTTCTACTTTAACCACTTAAGGGCAGCCAATCAGTGCAGCCTCATCAGCGAATATCAATGAAGGAGAAAAATTACCCGTTTGCAAAATTTTATAACAAACTATGAAACATGTTTTTTTTTTCCCCTTTAAAAATTTCTGTCTTTTTTTGTTTGTTTAGCAAAAAATAAAAACCCCAGTGGTGATTAAATACCACCAAAAGAAAGCTCCATTTGTGTGAGAAAAAAAATCATAAAAATTTCATTTGAGTACAGTGTAGCATGACCGCGCAGGGTGACCGGTCTGGCCTCCTCCCCTTCCTGTACATTTCTGCAGGCAGCCTGTAGTGGGTGGAGCCAGATGGATCCCTCCCACAGCTCTGCTCTCTCTCCTTGTACAGGGTGACTGGTCTTGTCTCCGGCCCCTTCCTGTAGTTATCTGCAGGCAGCCTGTAGTGGGTGGAGCCAGCTGGGCCCCTCCCACAGCTCTGCTCTCTCTCCTTGTACAGGTTGACTGGTCTTGTCTCCGCCCCTTCCTCTAGTTATCTGCAGGCAGCCTGTAGTGGGTGGAGCCAGCTGGGCCCCTCCCACAACTCTGCTCTCTCTCCTTGTGCAGGGTGACCAGTCTTGTCTCCGCCCCCCTACTGTACTTTTCTGCAGGCAGCCTGTAGTGGGTGGAGCCTGCTGGGCCCCTCCCACAGTACAGTACAGTGATGATGCCACTGTTAATTTTACCGGGTAATTTCTGGGTTCTCAAAAAGGTATTTGGAGAACACAAAGTGGATTTATATCCTTTGTGGCTTTTGAGGAATATATTTCTGTGAGAACTTTAGTGCTTGGGGTTCTCCTTTCAGATCTGAAGAACAAATCATTTTTAAATCAAACAGCCCTTTTTTTTAAATGAAAGTTTAACCACTTAAAGACCGGCCACAATGGCTCTCCGTGGGTGTATGGCGGCTCGCGCAGGCTCAGTTGCAGGCGGTGCGCGCTCACTCCCGCAGGTCAGGGGGACTCGATGTACACAGGCAGAACAGGGAAATGTAGACAAGGCATTTCCTTGTTCTGACAGGAGACATGACAGGTATCTACTGTTCTCAGTGGTCGGGAACTGATCTCTGTCATGTCTCAGTAAGCCCATCCCCAGTTAGAAACACTCATAGGGACCCTTGATCGCCCCCTAGTGTTAAACCCTTCCCTGACAGTGACATTTATACAGTTATCAGTGGCTATTTATAGCTCTGATTGCTGTATAAATGCCAATGGTCTCAAAAAAGTGTCAAAAGTGTCCGATCTGTCCGCCGCAATGTCGCAGTCACGATAAAAAAAAAAAAAAAAAAAAAAAAAAAAAAAAAAAAAATCGCAGATCACTGCCATTACTAGTAAAAAAAAAAATAATAATAATAATAATCAAAATGCCATAAAAATGCCTTAAATCTATTCCCTATTTTGTAGATGCTAAAATTTTTGCGCAAACCAATCAATATATGCTTATTGCAATTTTTTTTTTACCAAAAATATATAGAAGAATACATATCGGCCTAAACTGATGAAGAAATTTGTTTAAAAAAAATAAATAAATGTGGGATATTTATTATAGCAAAAACTAAAAAAATATATATTTTTTTTAAATGTACGCTCTTTTTTTATAGCGCAAGAAATAAAAACCGCAGAGGTGATCAAATACCACCAAAAGAAAGCTCCATTTGTGGGGAAAAAAAAAGGACGGCAACTTTGTTTGCGTACAACATCGCACGACCGCGCAATTGTCAGTTAAAGCGACGCAGTGCCGAATCGCAAAAAAAAACGCTCTGGTTTTTAAGGGAGTAAAACCTTCCGGGGCTGAAGTGGTTAATAAACAACAGAATAAGAGTCACCTTGTCAACTTTGGGAAGTAGAGCAACAACGTGCCTGGCCAGGATCTCACCAGCGTTCTGAAAAACCCAGCGGCACAGAGCATCCCCCTTATTGGCTCCTGAAATGAAATAAAGTGATGGTTACACGTCCAGCACTACTTACTATAAATTCTGCTTCATTTCAAAGCAAACCTGTCAAAAAAAAAAAATCACACTGTAAAGGGCACATGCCAATAATGACAAATATCATTTGTGATAGAAAAAATTTTTTTTTTTTTTTTACCGGTTACGGACCGGCCCACACAGATATACTGCGGAAGGGCAGCCCTCCTGCGCGAAATCATGTGCAGGTACGTGATTTCGTGCACTGGGTCTGGGGTGCATGCACGCTGCCGGCGACTTGCTCCCGCTGTGATTGGCTCCCACTGTGTCCAATCAGTGGGTCAGGACAGGCAGAACAGCAGTCTGCCTATGTAAACAAGGCAGACCACCGTTCTGTGAGAGGAGAAGATGGAGATCTTGTGTTTCTGCTAAGCAGGAACACCCAGTGAAAGCACCTCCCCCAACACAGTTAGAAATCACTCCCCAGGAGCACATTTAACCCTTTGACCGTGACTGGTGTTAACCCCTTCCCTGCCAGTGTCATTAGTATAATGACAGTGCATATTTTTTTTTTTTTTTTTAGCACTGATCACTGTCCCCAAAAAGTGTCACTCAGTGTCAGATTTGTCTGATGCAATGTTAAAGTCCTGCTAAAAATTGCTGATCGCCAATATTACTAGTGAAAAAATAAAAATTCGATAAATCTATCCCATAGTTTGTAGACGGGATAACTTTTGCGCAAACCAATCAATATACGCTTATTGGGATTTTTTGTTTACCAAAAATATGTAGCAGAATACATATTGGCCTAAATTGATGAAGAAATTAGATTTTTTACATTTTATTTATTGGATGTGTTTTATAGCAGAAAAGTAAAAAATGTTGTTTTTTTTTTTTTTTTAAATTGTCGCTCTTTTTTTGTTTATAGGGCAAAAAATATACACACGTAGAGGTAATCAAATACCACCAAAAGAAAGCTCTATTTGTGGGAAAAAAAGGACATCAACTTTATTTGGGTACAGTGTAACTGTCAGTTAAAGTAACGCAGTGCCGTATTGCAAAAAATGGCCTGGTCATGAAGGGGTAAAACCTTCTGGTGTTGAAGTGGTTAACCACATCAATACCGGGCACTTTCGCCCCCTTCCTTCCCAGGCCGATTTTCAGCTTTCAGCGCTCTCGCATTTTCAATGACAATTGCGCGGTCGTGCTACGCTGTATCCAAATGAAATCTTTATCATTCTGTTCGCACAAATGGAGCTTTCTTTTGGTGGTATTTATTCACGACTTTATTTTTTGCGATATAAGCGAAAAAAGAGCGGAAATTTGGAAAAAAAAAAAACAATATTTTCTTTATTCTATTTTAAAAGAAATCCAATAAAATCGAATTTTGTCATAAATTTAAGCCAAATGTATTCTGCTACATGTCTTTGGTAAAAAAAAATCCCGTTCAGTGTAGAATTGGTTCGTGTGATCACGGACAGATGTACGCAAATGATCATGTACAGATGTGCGCAGGTGATCACGGTCATATGTGTGCAGATAATCATTGGGACATGTGATTTTACTGGGACATATGTGGGGGACAGGTGTTTTTGGGGACGTGTTTTACACTGTGTTACTATGCTGGTGATCAGTGTGTAAAAAGCTGTAAAAAACAGCTCATACACACTGATCACCAGCCGGCTGCAGCGACAACTAATGTGTGAGGAGAGGAGAGCCAATCGCCTAGCAACCGGCTCCCTGTTTACATCACACGACGGCTGTGATTGGACATGGCCGTTATGTGATCAGGAGGGCCAATCACAGAGCCCTCTGCCAATCTGAGATGCACCGTGTCCGGGTGACACGAGCGCATTGGGATCGCGCTGCTGCGCGGGCCCACACACGCGCGCTTCCTCTCCTTCTGAGGGACGTACCTGAATGTCCACTCAGAAGGATAGAGCACCCACCCGGCCGTACATATGCAGTGGCCGGGTGGGAAGTGGTTAAAGAAGAACTTCAGTCCGCCTACTAGGAGGCTCCGCCACCCTCCCACCTCTTTTGGGCGCTACCTTCATGTTGCATGCGAAGATGTGCTCACTGGCTCCGCTTAGGCTTTGGGCTCTCATTGTGCTGCTGATTTACACACAGGGAAGGTTTCCAACACCCCTGGTAGCAGTCTTTGCGTGGGTGCAGGAAACCCCACACATGTTCTGAGGAACTGGCGCTTAAGCAGATATGTCGCTGGGCTCTATTGGTATATCTACATCTGCACACTCACAGGGCGCGGGGAGAAATTCTTGCCTAGGCGAGAACTGAGCAAGTGCTGCTTTGCTGCCCCCCAGAAAAAAATTCCATTTGTAAGAGAGGGAAGGGGAAGGAGGTAGGGCAGCACAACATACCCTTCAGGGTGAAGGTCCAATTTTAATACACTCAGCTCTGAGCTCCATCATAGACTAGGTCAGTGATGGTGAACCTTGGCACCCCAGATGTTTTGGAACTACATTTCCCATGATGCTCAACAACACTGCAGCGTGCATGAGCATCATGGGAAATGTAGTTCCAAAACATCTAGGGTGCCAAGGTTCGCCATCATTGGTCTAGGTAAAGTTCACATGAGTTATGGATATCAGCTCACCTTGTCAGAGACTGCAGAAAGTACAGTAAAACCTCGGATTGCGAGTAACGCGGTTTACGAGCGTTTCGCAATACAAGCTATTTTATTTTTTTTTAAATCCTGGCTCGATTTGCGAGCGTTGTGTCTCACAAGATAAGCAGGATTCAAGCTTCTGGGGTGTGCAGTACTGCATGTGGCCAGAGGTGCGGGGGCGCCGGAGACAATCGGAGACACTCAGTTCCCGAGTGTCTGCGAGTGGTTTTCGGTGCCCTCCCCCCTCTGGCCACATGCAGTACTGCATACACTAGCAGTGACACTGGAACGCATTATCTGAGTTTCCAGTGAATCCTATGGGGAAACTCGCTTTGATATACGAGTGCTTTGGATTACAAGCATTCTTCTGGAACGAATTATGCTCGTAATCCAAGGTACTACTGTATATGGTTTTCAAATGCATAGACCTTAGACACAAATCAATGAGAACAAATAGGTCCAGCCACAGACGGAGCGTATGCACAATGAGCAAATATGGTTACTGTGCATCCATTCTGTTTCTCTTGTGAATTAAAGTGTATCCAACTCAAAAAAACTAAATTGTAATATATTGCAGCTTACCAGTCCTTAGTCATGGTGGCTGCATAGGGTTTATTTTTTAGGCTTTTTTTTCCCTCCTGCTGATCCTGCCCTTAACACACCTCCTTGTCCTAGGGTGACAACGCTCACTCACTGCACTGTGTCTATGGAGGAGACAGGACTACAAAACATCTCCCACTCTCCTCTTCTACCTAACGGGGGGGGGGGGGTATTTAGGTAGTCAAACAGCTGTTTCCCCGAAAATAAGCCCGGGTCTTATATCAATTTTGGCAACAAAATTTTCGGGGTAGGGCTTTAACATGTTCTGCTTTCTCTCACCATCTCCCTCCCTGCCTGTCAGGCCAGTGGAACTGAGTAAAAGTGGATGTAAAAAAATACCAAAATACACCATATTACACAATGCAAACCGTGCATTTTTCTGCAATCTATCTGTGATAAACACTATGTTACAGCACCGTCACCCGCCGATCCTCTCTTCCCGCACTGACCTTAATTTTCTGGTGCAGTCCAGGGCACACTCCGAGCATTGCAGAGGGAGGGGGGCCCGAGATCCCCCGCTGACAGCTGGGAGAAGAGGAGGAAGAGAGCAGCGGGGGATAAGCTGAGCGCCAAGCGGCGCCGAACAGAAGGCATTAATCACACATACATCACAGCAACAAACAGTACACAGTTCACAGTATATACGGTAACCCTGCAATAAAGTGCATTTTAGGATTTTACAACACTTTTAAACTAGGGCTTATATTGTAGTCCTCCCTGAAAAATCACAGTAGGGCTTATTTTCAGGGTAGGTCTTATTTTCGGGGAAACACGGTACTAACTGATGTGAGTTCAGCAGAGGAAGTTATCAGCGCGGCCAACAGGTACTTTTTTCTTTTTTCCTTTTTGTCTTCTTACCGAAGACATACTGTATAACAAAATGCTTCAATGGTAACTTTAAAGCATACATTCACTTTTTTTTTTTTTTTTTGAAAAATAGATGCACATTTTTGCAGGGAAACAAAAAATGCATTTATTAATTTTTCCTGTAGGCAGATCAGGGGGTGCAATGTCAGGCTTCTGCAGACAAGCCCCACAGCTTTCAGACCGTACCTTTATACAAGCTGTCAGTTTTCAGTTGCGGGGCTTGTGAATGAACTACCAGAAGAGCGCTCATTAGCGCCCTTGGAGGGCATCTGGAACTGCAAGCCGTCAGCTGCAATGGGTGATGGGACTTGTAGTAGATTCATTCACAGGAATCTGTAAATTGAATGAAGCAGCCGTGTGGGGGAGGAGTAGATTCCCCGCTCGCTGTCACACCGAGATCAGCATCTAGGGGAAAGGCTGCGAGAGCTGAAACATGTTCCAAAAAGGTGAACTTATCTTTTAATAGAGACCAAATAAGAATAGCTCTTTGTTGGGGTTTGACCACTTCCCAAAAGATGGCTACAGCGCAGGCTTACTTAGCCGGGAGGGCGTCATATGATGTCCTCTCGTGATCGCGCTGCCCAGGCGCCCCCTGCTGCCCACAGGCGGCGCACTCTGCGATCGGTGTGTCCTTCGGACTCAGCTGATCACAGATCGGGGTAAAAGGCCAATTACAGCGACCCTTTACCTCTTGATCGGCTGTGTCCAATGACAGCTGATCACGATGTAAACACAAGCCAGTTATCGGCTTTTCTTTCCTCACTCTGACAGCGTTGAGGAGGGGAGAAGAGAGTCAATAACCGACTTGTGTTAAAAGGGACAGCTACACTGATAAGAAGGGCACGAATTATCAGTGTCCTGATTATCAGTGCAGTCCCAACAGTGCCCACCAGGGCTGCCAATCACTGCCTCCTCATCAGTGTCACCTATCACTGCCTCCTCATCAGTGTCACCTATCACTGCCTCCTCATCAGTGTCACCTATCACTGCCTCCTCATCAGTGTCACCTATCACTGCCTCCTCATCAGTGTCACCTATCACTGCCTCCTCATCAGTGTCACCTATCACTGCCTCCTCATCAGTGTCACCTATCACTGCCTCCTCATCAGTGTCACCTATCACTGCCTCCTCATCAGTGTCACCTATCACTGCCTCCTCATCGGTGTCACCTATCACTGCCTCCTCATCAGTGTCACCTATCACTGCCTCCTCATCGGTGTCACCTATCACTGCCTCCTCATCGGTGTCACCTATCACTGCCTCCTCATCAGTGTCACCTATCACTGCCTCCTCATCAGTGTCACCTATCACTGCCTCCTCATCAGTGTCACCTATCACTGCCTCCTCATCAGTGTCACCTATCACTGCCTCCTCATCAGTGTCACCTATCACTGCCTCCTCATCAGTGTCACCTATCACTGCCTCCTCATCGGTGTCACCTATCACTGCCTCCTCATCAGTGTCACCTATCACTGCCTCCTCATCGGTGTCACCTATCACTGCCTCCTCATCAGTGTCACCTATCACTGCCTCCTCATCGGTGTCACCTATCACTGCCTCCTCATCAGTGTCACCTATCACTGCCTCCTCATCGGTGTCACCTATCACTGCCTCCTCATCAGTGTCACCTATCACTGCCTCCTCATCAGTGTCACCTATCACTGCCTCCTCATCGGTGTCACCTATCACTGCCTCCTCATCGGTGTCACCTATCACTGCCTCCTCATCAGTGTCACCTATCACTGCCTCCTCATCAGTGTCACCTATCACTGCCTCCTCATCAGTGTCACCTATCACTGCCTCCTCATCAGTGTCACCTATCACTGCCTCCTCATCGGTGTCACCTATCACTGCCTCCTCATCAGTGTCACCTATCACTGCCTCCTCATCGGTGTCACCTATCACTGCCTCCCCATCAGTGTCACCTATCACTGCCTCCTCATCAGTGTCACCTATCACTGCCTCCTCATCAGTGCCCCCTTATCAGTGCCCATCAGTGAAGGAGAAAAATTACCTGTTTGCAAACTTTTATAACAAACAATGAAAAACTTTTTATTTTTTTTCAAAAGTCTTTTTTTCATTTTTTGAACAAAAAAAACCCAACAAAAAACAGTGGTGATTAAATATCACCAAAAGAAAGCTCTTTTTGTGTGAAGAAAATGATAAAAATTTAATTTGGGTACAGTGTTGTATGACCGCGCAATTGTAATTCAAAGTGTGACAGCGCTGAAAGCTGAAAATTGCCCTGGGCAGGAAGGGGGTGAAAGTGTCCGGTAGACAAGAGGTTAAAGTGGTTCTAAAGACTGCAGTATTTTATGCATGAAGGTAAAAAGCCTTCAGTGTGCTGCTCAAAGCCCCCAGCCTCTCTAATACTTATCCAAGCCTGCTCTCGATCCAGCGATGTGTAGAAGAGCTCTGGCTCTCTACTTCTCATTGGATCAGATAAAAGCAGCTGGGGCTATTGGCTCCCGCTGCTGTCAATCACAGCCAGCCAGGAGAGGGGGTTGGGCACAGAGCCATGCTCTGTGCATCTTATGGACACACACAGCTGGCTTGGAGCGAGCATGCATGAGTGACCCCCATGTTAAGTGGCTTGCTATGGTGGGCACTCAGCAGGGAAGGAGGAGCAAGGAGCCAGAGGGAGGAGGGAGTAGGAGGAGGAGGAGGAGAAGGAGGAGGATCGGAGCTGTTCTGTGCAAAACCAATACACAGAGCCTTTACAATCACTTTAATCATTGTAACAATGATACGATACCAAAACATACCTTCTGCCAACTTCATGCAGAATCCAGCTATCTTGGACTTCTCAAAGTCCCGGTAGAGGTGGGTGAGAATACCAAGCCGATTAGACACCTGTAATGAGAGAGATGAACAAATATCACTGGGATTATTACACTATAATATTAACATGAACAGCCGGAGTGTCCCTAATTAAAAAGGAACTAAACCCATTAAATTAAAGGTTTCTCAAAACAGTAATATACAGTATAAGGCAGGGGTCTCAAATTGGCGGCCCTCCGGCTGTTGCAAACCTACAAGTCCCATCATGCCTCTGGAGTCATGCTTGTAACTCTCAGCCTTGCAATGCCTCATGGGACTTGTAGTTTTGCAACAACTGGAGGGCCGCCAGTTTGAGACCCCCTGGTTTAAGGCATCCCATGAATATTAACTGTCACAGCTGCTTCTTCTCTCACCTGTTAACAGTTAAGTCATCAAATGGCTGGTGTCATAACTGATCACATGTGCAGCACCATGACACCCGCAGATCAAACAAGGCTAAGATGGCAGTGTCCTTGGCTGTAAAGCAGGGGTAGGCAACCTGAGGCCCTCCAGTTGTTGTGGAACTACATTTCCTATGTAGCATTGCAAGGGCTGGCAGTTACAATTACTTCCAGAGGCATGATGGGACTTGTAGTTCTGCAACAGCTGGAGGGCCCCAGGTTGCCTACCCCTGCTGTAAGAGCCCTTGCACACTGGGGCGGGGGGCGGCGTCGGCGGTAAAACGCCGCTATTATTAGCGGCGTTTTACCATCGGTATGCGGCCGCTAGCGGGGCGGTTTTACCCCCCGCTAGCGGCCGAGAAAGGGTTAAATACCACCGTAAAGCGCCTCTGCAGAGGCGCTTTGCCAGCGGTATAGCCGCGCCGTCCCATTGATTTCAATGGGCAGGAGCGGTAAAGGAGCGGTATACACACCGCTCCTTCACCGCTCCGAAGATGCTGCTAGCAGGACTTTTTTTACCGTCCTGCCAGCGCATCGCTCCAGTGTGCAAGCCCTCGGGGCTTTCACACTGGAATGAAAGTAGCGGCACTTTCGGGGCGGTTTGCAGGCGCTATTATTAGCGCAATAGCGCCTGCAAACCGCCCCAGTGTGCAAGGGCTCTAAAGAATAGGAGAGTTTAGTTACACTTCAATGGAATGTGTTATGCAGCTACGCTGTAACCAGCCTGAGCTCTCTTTACATTTTTTCGGACTACTGAATCCTTTAAATCCATTGTATTGAAAGTTTCTGCCTGTTACCGTGAAGGAGGTCCCAGTGTGGAAAGTTCAGTCACTGAATTATGAATAAATACCTGACCCAATCCCATATCTCCCAACTTTTTCAGATGGGAATGAGGGACACCTATCAGCAAAAGTATGCAGGCATAGGAGACACCCCCTTGACACGCCCTCTTAAAGGAGAATTGTACAAAAAAAAAAAAAAAAAAAAAGTTTATTAAACTCACAAGTGATTTTTTTTACCACTACTATTCCTTTATATTGGCTTTTGGAATTTACAAATGCAGCAATTTAGAAATCAGATGAAAGGTTTAGCACTGGGAAACACTTTTTGATAGATGAAAAGTGCATTTTATATACAACTATATAGATCAGACCAAAATGAGGGACAAAATGAGGGACATTGCTCCAAATCAGGGACAGTCCCTCGAAATCAGGGACAGTTGGGAGCCCAACCTCTGAGGTCCTTAGTAAGAGGTATGGTTTGGGGAGGCAATCCATGTTTGGATCACTTTCCCAGAGTGTTCTGCTGCTCCTGAGCTTTTGCCTAGAGATGATGTCCGCCCCTTGCCTGTCCTGTTCTCCCTTTTGGGCCTTGTGTCAGGTGGGAGCATGGGCTTGAGGTCCAAGGACTTTAGCTGCCATGTGGTATTGTATATCTGGAAGCCATGTGGAGGACACAGTAAACATGTAGAAGAAGGTGCTCTGGTCAGATGAGACCAAAATTGAACTTTTTATCTTAAAAGCAAAATGCTATTTGTGGCAGAAAACTAACACTGCACATCACTCTGAACACACCATCCCCACCGTGAAACATTGTGGTGGCAGGATCATGTTTTGGGGAAACTTCTTTTCAGCAGGGACAGGGAAGCTGGTCAGAGTTGATGGGAAGATGGATGGAGCCAAATACAGGGCAATCTTATAAGAAAACCTGTAAGAGTCTGCAAAAGACTTGAGACTGGGGCGGAGGTTCACCTTCCAGCAGGACAACGACCCAAAACATACAGCCAGAGCTACAATGGAATGGATTAGATCAAAACATATTGATGTGTTAGAATGGCCCAGTCAAAGTCCAGACCTAAATCCAATTGACAATCTGTGGCAAGACTTGAAAATTGCTGTTCACAGACGCTCTCCATCCAATCTGACAGAGCTTGAGCTATTTTGCAAAGAAGAATGGACAAAAATGTCACTCTCTAGATGTACAAAGTTGGTAGAGACATCCCCAAAAAGACTTGCAGCTGTAATTGCAGTGAAAGGGGGTTCTACAAAGTATTGACTCAGGGGGGCGCTATACAAATGTACACCACACTTTTCACATATTTATTTGTAAAAAATTCTGAAAAACATTTATAATTTTCTCACAATTATGCGCCACTTTGTGTTGGTCTATCACATAGCATACGTTTACGTTTTTGGTTGTAACATGACAAAATGTGGAAAATTTCAAGGGGTATGAATACTTTTTCAAGGCACTGTACATTCAGAGTGTATAGTGAGCCATTAGAAACAGAAAAAAAAAATTAATTTCTACCTGGAAGTAAGTAAACATGGCTTCCTGCACATAACTGATGTCGCAAGGTGGTGGCACCAGGTTGTCTATGGCGTCAAACACAATTTTCATTGCTCGGTGGGAAATCCAGTAAGCTGCAAGAAGACAACAAAAGCAGTAATGCAGTAATGTATATTGAACAATGGCCAAGGATAACGTGAATAATCCTAACTGCAGACGGGGGATAGGATGATTTGGCATATCAGTAGATAGCTGAATGTACAGTATGTATATGTGATAGTTGCCAAGTGGCCTAAACCTGCAGGCCTGTCTTGCAATTGTGACATCGCTATGCAGGCAGGGTTCCAGTCCTGAAGGATGCGGGACATTCTGCAGAATTATATTTCAGGACCCAGCGCTGGAGCTAGGGAGCGATCTTCTGCCCGATGGCAATGGTGTCTGCATTCCAGTGCCAACGTCATCTGGCTATTCCATCCAATGACCATTGTCCCTGGGGCTTTTTTTCCCCCCTCTCTGGCTATTTTGTCCTCTCACTTACCTTGGGCTGTTTTCTTCCCTCATAAAAACTAGGCTATTATTTCCTCCCAATGTATGTGTGTGTGTGTGTATATATATATATATATTAATATTATATGGTCCAAAGATTGTGAACAGCTGACTACCAAAACTAATAAAATACCTAAAAGTATGTGGTCCTCCCTTCAAATGATTCAGGGTTCAGGTGTTTCCAGTGAAGGGTACTGTTAATTAACCACTTGAAGACCAGGCCTTTTCTGGCACTTTTTGTTTACAAGTTTAGTATTTACAATCAGTATTATTTGCTAGAAAATGACCTATAACCCCCAAAACATTATATATATTTTTTTAGCAGAGACCCTAGGGAATAAAATGGTGATTGTTGCAATTTTTTATGTCAGACGGTGTTTGCACAGGGGTTTTTCAAATGTAATTTTTTTGAGAAAATAAATACACTTTAACCACCTCAATACAGGACACTTTCACCCTCTTTCTGCCCAGGCATTTCTCAGCTTTCAGTGCTGTCACACTTTGAATGACAATTGCGCGGTCCTGCTACACTGTAACAGTAAATCATTTCGTAGTGTGGGTTGTCAGCACCCAAGGCAAGACAACTAATTTGCGCCCCTAACCTATGGACATTTAGCTCTCCCTGAGTCCCTTCCACTCATACAGTATTAACCCTTTCATGACTAAGCCTATTTTTGAAATTTGGTGTTTACAAGTTAAAATCCGTATTTTTTGCTAGAAAATTACTTAGAGTTCCCAAACATTATATATATTTTTTTAGCAGAGAATCTAGAGAATAAAATGGCGATTGTTGCAATATTTTTTTATCACACGGTATTTGTGCAGCAGTGTTTTAAACGCAAATTTTTGGAAAAGGGACACTTTCATGAATTTTAAAAAATCCAAACAGTAAGGTTACCCCAATTTTTTTGTATAATGTGAAAGATGATGTTACACCGAGTAAATAGATACCAAACATGTCACCCTTTATAACTGCACGCACTCGTGGAATGGCGACAAACTACGGTACCTATGAATTTCCATAGGTGACTCTTTAAAAATTTTTTACGGTTACCAGGTTTGAGCTACAGAGGAGGTCTAGTGCTAGAATTATTGGCTCTCGCTCTGACGATCGCGGCGATACCTCACATGTGTGGTTTGAACACCGTTTACATATGCGGGGCGCGACTTCCGTATGCGTTTTCTTCGCTGCGCGAGCTCGCGGGGACAAGGGCACTTTAAAAAAATGTTTTTTTATTTATTTTATTTATTTTTTTACTTTAAAATTGTGTTTAAAAAAAATTTTTTTTTTTTTTTACTTTTATTGCTGTCACAAGGAATGTAAACATCCCTTGTGACAGTAATAGGTGGTGACAGGTACTCTTTATGGAGGGATGGGGGGTCTAAAAGACCCCCCATCCCTCCTTTACACTTCAAAGTATTCAGATCGCCGAAAACGGCGATTCTGAATACTGTGTACTTTTTTAAATTCGGCGCCATTGGCAGCCGAGTAAACGGGAAGTGACGTCATGACGTCGCTTCCGCGTTTACAACAAGAAGGCTGGAACGAAGCTGCTCACAGCTTTGTTCCAGCCCGCCCCCAGCCGCCGAAGATTCCCGATTGGACACCGGGCCTCCCGATCGCACGGGAGGCCCGGTAACAGCGGCAGGAGGCGGCGGGAGGGGGGGGGATGTCCCCTCCCGCTCCTCCGGTATAACAACCGAGCGGCTTTTAGCCGCATCGGTTGTTATACACGGGTAGCCGATCACCCGCTGGAAACAACGGTACCGGGATGATGCCTGCAGCTGCGGGCATCATCCCGGTATAACCCCGGAAAGCCGAGTACGCATATGTGCGTACGGTCGGCGGGAAGGGGTTAAAACCCCCTATGGTACATTTAAGGATGTACCACTCTTTCTCTTTGTTCTCCTTTCTTTCCCTTTTATCTCTCTCTATCCTCATTTCTTGTTTTTTTCCCCCATCCATCTCTCTATCGCCATCTTTCTTGTTTTTTCTCTTATTCTTTCCCTCCCTTTTTCTTTGTTCCTCCCCCTCTTTTCCTCTCCCTTCTATGTATTCTCTATTTTTATTCCTTCTCTTACTCCTTGGTGGGGAATTGTGATCAGTGGCAATCCTGGGGGGGAGATCTGATCAGCCAACTTAGGTCCTCTTGATGAAGGTCATCTGCTGATCTGAGAACTGTAGTGGGGACTTTTAATGGCAACTATAATCACAGGTAGTGTTACTCACTGTGTCTCCGACTTTGTGGTGTCTCGTAGCAGTGACACCTATGCCGAAATCAGCAGATAGGGTCTCCTCCAGCCCCTCCCACTTCACATTCTTCACCAAATCAGCTGACGTCTAGTTTCTGCCCCCCAGCCATGCCGTGAACTGAGTGGGCGGCTGCGAAGAGGCTGAGAGGGCGGCCGTGGGTTCCAGGAACAGCCCAGCTGGTCGGCTGCAAAAAGGTTGGGAGAGTGGTACGGGCTTCAGGAACAGCCCAGGATTCGGTGACCCCTGGCAAATCATCATTCAACCCCCAGGTTGAGAACCACTGCTCTATGGTCTACTACAGGCCCTAACACACGATCATCTGCCACCTTACACCAGTATGTGGTCTGTGGACTTGGGTGAGGACATTTCCAGACCGGGCTGGCAGACCTCTTCCACTTTACTCATAAATCAACAATATCTTTCTACCTCTCAGGAAAAGAACTACAAAATTCTGTCCAGGTGGTACAGGGACCCTCTACTTTGCACAAAACTTTCCCATCGACTCCAGCCTTCTGTTGGCGATGTAACTCCACCACTGGGACTTATCTACACGTCTGGTGGGAATGTGAGAGGATCCACCCCTTTTGGACTCAGGTATTTGAATGTTACAATAAAATTTATGATGAAACACTACCGACCTCCCCAAAGATTGCGCTACTCTCCATACTACCCGGGTCTATAACAGCACAGAAACGTAACCTCCTACGTTTTTTTATGTCCTTAGCGAGACAGCTCAGTCCATCATATTGGAAGACGACCACTACTCCTCCCTTGTCATGTTGGGTCTCGATCATGAATGATACCATGAGAATGGAGGAGATGTTGGCCCTTGATAATGACACATATGATAAGTACAAGATACTGTAGTCTATCTGGCTCCGCTCTCCACCTCAGACACCCTCATGAACATGCTAATGAACCCGTTGGTAATATCCTAGCGAGATCCATACCCCTGAGGTGCACTGGCTCACAAGTCCACTAACCCGCCACCCTCTACTCTAACATCTACTTCTCCAGGAGAATGTCTCCTCAGCAGCTCCTTCGCTCTGCCCTGACTTTTCCGCTTTCCCCCTCTCTCTACCTCTCCCCTTCCCTCGCGTACTTCCCATTCCTCTCTGACTCACCTCTCCCCTGCCCCTTTTCCTCTTCTTCCCTTCCTTATTTCCTTTCCCCGATCTGGTTTTCTCCTTTTACTCCCTAAAATCTAGATATGTTAATTTTTATTACGAGCATCAAGGCTAATTAGGCAGAATCATTCCTTGTACCAGAGGATGGTCCTGGCTCAACACTACTAGAGAACAAGAGTCAGGCTGTGGGCGATAGCCATTGGGCTGACTCCCTACACATGTTTACTTGTGACTGTCCCTGGATTGTGAATTCTCATGTTGTTCACTGTGTTTTTTTGTGAAATTGTCAATAAATATATTTTCAACACTAAAACTGTGCACGCTCATGGAATGGTGACAAAGTACAGTACTTAAAAATCTCCATAGGCAGCGCTTTAGAAATGTTTACAGGTTACCTGTTCAGAGTTATAGGAGTGCTAGAATTATTGCTCTCGCTCTATCTTTCGTGGCAATATCTCACACGTGTATTGCAAACATCTTTTACATATGTGTGCATGACTTACATATGTGTTCGCTTCTGTGCAAGAGCATGAAGGGATGGGGGCGCTTTAATTCTTATTTTTTTTCCCTTATTTTTTTTTATACTGTGCCTTAATTTTTTTTTTTATCACTTTTATTTCTATTACAAGGAACATCCCTTGTAATAGAAATAAGGATGACAGGACCTCTTTATGCAGAGATTTGTGGTTAAAAAAAAAAATCCCAAATCTCTTCTTTACGTTTAAAAGCAAAAGATTTAAAAAAAAAAAAAAAAAAAAAAGAAAAAAAAAATTTTTTTTGAAGCAAAATGGATGGTTTGCTTCCACCCTAGACTGGAAGCGACGTTGCTCCAGTCCACCAAGGCCATAGAGACGATCAAAGACAATCTGGTTTTTATCACCATTGTTACCAACTGGCTGCTCCGTTGAATCATTTCTTGTAAAATGATAGACCCGAGAAACACTGGCGAGCGGCGGAATGCTTTCATGAAGAAGAGGATTCCACGTGCCATCCGTGCTGGAGTGAAGACACAGACAATAAAACCACCACCGGTTAGTGAGGAGGCTTTCCGGAGTAAGGAGACTCAAATGGGCATATGCTCAATGAGTCAACAAGGCATGTGGTGTAAACACCAATACACAAGACCTCCACATCCAGGCTCCAGTTCAGGATGGAAGATGGTCCTATTGGTCAGTAGATATCACAGAGAAGCAGTCCTCAGATGTAGCCAACTTGTCAGACTTAATCCTCTCAAGTACTCAAAATAGCACAACCGAAAAATACTCCACATAGTGTGACTCCGTATAAACATAGAAATTTATTAAAAGTTGGAAACACTCACATTTAGAATGTAGATCAAGCACTTGAACAATTATGGTTTTGGTTAACGCAGTGACATCAGCAGGGCTCGTTCCGACGCGTTTCGTCTAAAGAGACATCCAGATGATAACTCATTGAGCATATGCCCATTTGAGTCTCCTTTACTAACTGGTGGTGGTTTTATTGTCTGTGTCTTCACTCCAGCACAGATGGCACGTGGAATCCCCTTTTTGGCTATATAGTTTCTTTTTAATGTTTATCCATGGACTGTTGTATTCACGGTTTAAAAATCTCTATATGATGGAACACGGACTTGAAGTCGTTTTTAATGCTACAACCTACAAAGACTCTATGGACAATTGCGCACTTCCAACAGTTTGGGTAAGGAACCTGTTCCGTTTCCGCAGGACTGTACTCCATGCACAAAGCCAGCTCCATAAAGACATGGTATGATGAATTTGGTGTAGAGAAGCTGGAGTTGCCCTAAACTCAGCCTTTGGGATAAACCAGGTAGTCTTGTCCGACATTAGTACCTGACCTCACAAATGATCTTTGGTATACATTCCATCAGGCACGATCCAAAGTCCAATGGAACGCCTTTATAGAAGTGTGAAGTCTGTTCTAGCCACAGGATGGTGGGAAAGCGGTGGGGGGGTTAAATGCCATATAAATATGCTCATGTAAATATGGTGGTCCACAACCTTTCGGCTATATAGGGTTTCTAAAATTACTGTACCATTATTAGAACTTTGTATTACTGGCCTTTTACTGACACAGAAGTACTTACCTGACCCTTCGTCGCCCATTAGGTGCCCCCATCCACCACAGCCAGCTACAGTGCCATCAGGGTTCACCAGTTTGCAGTTGGAACCAGTGCCGGAGATCAGGACCACTCCACCTGGAGGAATGAAAGAAGGAGGATTTAGTAAGGATGCCTTAAAGAAATAGAAGTGATGTGCAGTTTTAGAGGCTGTGGCTTAAAGGCTTTGGATGCCAAATAGGTTAGATCTAACAGTGGAGGGCCAAGTTTGTTTTGTACTAGAGTAACTTATGATAGGCAACTTTCAAAACACAAAAAAGTCGCAGGGGTCTCAAAACTTTATAAACAAAAAGGGCCAATTTACTGTCCTTCAGACTTTGGGGGGGGGGGGGGGGGGAGACTGTGGTCAGAAGAAGTAGAGAAGGTCCTGGTGTCACTGGAAGTAAACAAACAATGTCCCCTCTTTGGTATGTAGCAAGGTCCCAGGCCCCCTTTGGTCTAATGCAGGGATATGCAATTAGCGGACCTCCAGCTGTTGCGGAACTACAAGTCCCATGAGGCATAGCAAGACTCTGACAGCCACAAGCATGACACCCAGAGGCAGAGGCATGATGGGGCTGTTTTGCAACAGCTGGAGGTCGGCTAATTGCATATCCCTGGTCTAATGAGAACCTCCAGAGTTAGGGACAGCTGACATCCTTCTATGTAGAATGGGTTACAAGGCATGGTGGGTGTAGTGCAAAGTAGATATATGGGCACCAGACACTTCTTGAATGCAAAGAGATTTATTGTCTCTTAAACAGAACTGTGGGAGAGAGGGTTTAGGGCTGTACTGTAGATCTTCACTCAACTAAGCTCCTAGTCTCTCTCACTAGACTTGCTGATCCACTACCACCAGATCTGAGCTATTCAAATCTCCTCACTGGAGTATCTTTCTCAAGCGTCATCCCTACGTCCCTGCTGGGTTCCTAGCTTGGCATTCAGGATACTTCTCAATCGTCACCCCACTGGTCTGCTCGTTCCCTGGCTTGACACACAAGGCAGCTCTGCAAGTCTCACCTCCGCTGACAGGGTCCCTGGCTTCGCCAGCACACCATGGATCAGCAAAAAGTTGTCCAAGAAGGTTTTTTTAATGGAAAGAAGTTACATCACAAAAGAGGTGCAACGTTTCGTGGCCGCGCAGGACCCCTTCGTCAGGCAAGTGATGGGGTGCATAGTGTCAAACACAATATATATATATACAGTGGTCACCAATTAGAGAAAAAATGTTTTTTCTCTAATTGGTGACCACTGTATATATATTGTGTTTGACACTATGCACCCCATCACTTGCCTGACGAAGGGGTCCTGCGTGGCCTCAAAACGTTGCACCTCTTTTGTGATGTAACTTCTTTCCATTAAAAAAACCTTCTTGGACAACTTTTTGCTGATCCATGGTGTGCTGGCGAAGATGTACGTTTGTTTGATGCTTCCAGAACCCAACTGGTAATCGCTACAGCACCCACTATTTTTTGTGCTATTTTACTGGGAACGTGTGTGATTGGAATATCAAATTGACTGGGTCCCTAGCTTGACACCTGCAGAAGTTCCCCAATTCTTCACTGTCCCTGGTTGGTGAGAATACTGTTTTTGTACTTGCTTCAGCTACTCACTGTGGTCCCTGGTAATAATGTGACTGGTCTCTTAGTGGCGACAGCTTGCCCTCTACCTCCGACCACGACAGGTTCTCCGGCCGGCAGAACCATTACTTCTGGTTGGACTGCAAGCCGCAATCCCAACCCTACACTGCTCTCTTGCTTCTGGATAGACCCTCTGGCTGCTAAGGCTGTCTGATGTCCCTGGGATAGGCCTCAGACTCTGGCCTAGCAGCCCGGGGCACCACAACACGCGTACACCCAGACAGCCATCCAGGTGGCACAAAACCCAGATCACCTGACCTCACCCAAATAAATAGGCACTCCCAGCAGGCCAAGGGACCCAAGAAGATCCCTGCCCATTGGCTGAGATACCCCATTTATTCCTAATGTGTCCTTGCAATGCCAACAGATTCCCTGGCCATCTAGTGACAGAAGAGAGAAGTGCAGCTATTCCAGAATTAGTGTGGAATCAATTGATCTTCTATCAATTGGCCAAGGCAACTATACCTGGCAGGTAAATTTACTAGCAACCCTGCCTAAACATTAGGGTGCTACATCCTCCCCCTGCCTACAAAACTACATCTCAGAGTTTGCAGAAAAATAATTTGAGCTCTCAAGTCTGAGAGCTAATGTCTTGGCAAAAACTGGGATGGGTGGGGAAACAGGAAAGGAATAACAACAACAAGTAATGCACATAGTATATCACAGAAAATAAACATGCGTAACACATGCATGAGCGAATGGTAGTTCACACAGGGTAGATAAAGAACAGGCATTATATATACAGTTTAACGTGTGGTGTATCACCCAACTGGTTAAGGGAGACATATCAACATTAGCCTTATATCCTAAATATCTATCTAATATATACAGTAGGGTTGTCCCGATACCGATACTAGT